>NC_056743.1:1131437223-1131549723 GCF_019279795.1 Protopterus annectens
AAGGCTTGGTGCTTTAAACAGACTACAGATGGAGTCATGCAAAGCTCTGTGTCGCTGATTCAGCAGTAAACAGCCAGCAAGACTGTGTGTCTTAAAAAGGCTTTGGATCCAGCACAGCATTGGAGCAGAGAACACAAATTAAAATAAATTTTCAAACTTCTCCCCTGCTACTGCATGGTTTTCCATCTACCTCACTGACAGATCTCAAGCAGTGAAGTGGCAATCTGCACTCTCCCCTCCTCTCACAGTTAAAAATGGGTGCCCCTCAGGGTTCCATCCTTGGTCCACTACTTTTCAACATCTTCACTAATATTCTTTATTCTTCCTGTCCTCAGTCATCACTGGTCCAATACGCTAATGACTCTGCTGTCATCACTATTCCTGACTCTCCCTCCAAACTCATCTCTACAACACAGACTCCCTTTAACTCAGTAGAAAACTGGCTCTCTGATAACCAGCTTATCCTTAACCCCAAAAAAGCTAAGGTACTGCTTTTTCCTCCTAAAATTTACAACCACATTAAATCCACTTTCACAATCCCGTCCCTCAATAACATACACATCGAGGTGGAAACTAGCACTAAACTCCTTGGTGTCATCATTGACGACCAACTTAAATTTGAGCTACATATTAACAACTGTATCAAGAAAACTCATCAGAAACTAGGGCTCCTCTACCGCAACAAAAAGTTTCTCACCAGTGAAGCTAAAGTAACTTTCTCTTATGCCTACCTCCTACCCAGTCTATTTTATGGCTCTCAAATTCTTACTTGCCTCAACTCCACACTCCTTGCCAAACTTGAATCTACCTACAACAAGATAGCCAAATGTGCAGCACATCAGACTTACAAGTTACATCACTGTCTCTCACTCAAACACCTTAACTGGCTTGAACTACCTCACTAGCTTCTTCTCCCTCAACTCCAGATCATCTACTCCATCCTTTATCAGCCTTCTTACTGTCCTACCCTATCATCTGTCATCTCCCACTATTCATCTGCTAGATCCCTCCAGAGGAATAATCTGGATCTGCTACAAATCCACACACCTAAAACTAACAAAGGATGTATTCTCTATAGCTATAATCCTTCCAAGGCATGGAACAAACTCCCACTAGAGATCAGGTCACTCAAGCAACTTAGTTAATTCAAGCTACCCACTAAATAATACCTGTTAAGCCAATGGGCCTGCCTCTGTACCCGCCCCCTTAAACAGCTTATCTCTTAACTGCACATCTCTATCTGCTCCCAACCTATGTAACTTTAACTTTCTAGACCTTGTCTCATATTAACTTCTCTATCCTAAGCACATTACATAATTCTTATCTGCATAATGTAAGATTTTACATCTGGTGACAAAACTATTGTTAGTCTTTCTGAATGATGTAGGATTCTAAATCTAATGATTAGTTTACTGTAGTAAATCCTTATTTTTATGTATATGTTGCTTTGAATAATTTCTGTAAACCAGTTGTTGTTTGTTTATTTATTTTTGTAAATTATAATCTGTAGAACATGTGGAGCTTTTTCTTCCCAGGCCTCCACTGAAAAAGGGCTACTTAGCTCAATCAGACAAACTTGGTCAAAAATGTAAAATAAATAAATAAATAAATAAATAATGAATAAATTGTTCTTAAAAGTATTCAATTGCATTTATTCTGCTGCATTTATTACTGCTTGTTAGTAGCCTGATTAAATTGGAACTGTTATTTCAAGCCTCTTGGTTTATGCACTTGGGCTTCAGGCCAATTGTTTTACATTAGGAAGGTTTGTGGTCTACACTGTTGTGGCAGGAGAGGTAGCTTACATCCTTATAAGTTGGGAGTTGCTGGTTGAGGGCTTAGTTTCTCTGTTATTCTAAAAGAGTCTTAGATCTGGTTTAAGCACTTGGCTTCAGGCCACTTATTTTATATTAAGGTTTGTGGTCTACACTCTTGTGGGAGGAGAGGGTAGAGTCTGCCCTTCTGAGCTGGGAATTGCTGGTTGAAGGCTTATTGTGTCTGCTTATTTCTGAAATTGGTACACCTTGTTTGCTGTAGCATGGACTAGATTTAGAACTGCTGAATCTAGCTCTGTTTGTATAACTTGAGTACTAATCCAGGGCATCTTTTTTGCAGAGGGTTCCCCTCCACCCTAGTGGCAGGGGTCTGCAGTTAGAACTCATCTGATTGAAGGTTGTTGGAACAGGGCTCAGTTTTAAGCTTCTCTGAGCTTTTGTTGAGCTTTTTTATTGGTTAACTGATTAATTTGTTTAAATCAATTTGCTCTTGTTCGCTGCATTTATATTTGTGTGTATCTGTTTTCCTGGGTTACATAGTTTCAATGTCTTTAGCATAGACTGGTTACAGATTTTACTGTATCCAGACCTGTTTGTGTGATTCCTGTGTTTCCTGCTACACCATCTTGTGTTGGCCAGGGCCTCCCTGCACTTAGTGGGAGTAAATGAACTGGTTGGAACTGGTCTGGCATAGGGTGTTTAGCTCAGAGCTAATGGACAAGGGTTGATTGGTCAATTCCAGTGTTTCTATTTTACTTTAATTTTTGTGTCATTTAAACCCCACATTTGCATGGGTTTGTGTTTGTACATCATGCAACACCACTGCACTGTTTTAACCCTTTGCAAGGTATCTCAGCTGCATTTTCCCCTTACCAGCACCCCTGTGTAAGTGAGGCCCTCGCTTGCAGCTACTGTATTGATTTTATCCAGCCCTACTCACACCTATAGGTACTCTCCTCAGATAATACCCACTCTACTGTCCCTGACCTCTCTTCCACAGATTCTGATAACAATGGATGTACAATTTCCTCTGGTTTCTCCTGCTAGTCTGATTGATATGGGGATCCTAAGACACTGTAGGAACTACCTTATGTATACGGACAATCCTCTACTACTACCACCTAGGAACACAATATGTGAGAGATACAATTACATTAAGAACCTAGAATCATTGCTGTTTTAGTCACAAGCCAGTACACCTGGAACTGAGAAGGTTGTCTATGCAAACACTACAAGCATCACACCTCTAACACAATCCACACCTATGCAACATACTCCTACATTTGCAGAGGTTCTCAACAAACACATACCTAAACAAAAGAGACCTCGGAAGCAAACACACACATGCACATCACAACCCACAGCACAAAGCATCACACATAGTACACAGTCCTGTGTCTCACAGCCTCTAAGGCCCGGCCATAAACCCAACATTCTAGCCATAGGAGACTCTATTGCGAGACACACAGATGTGCCCCTCACCAGGTTAGACAAGGAGAAAGTCATGGTAAGTTGCTTGTCAGGTACTAGAATCCACCATATCAAGAATGCACTCAAGTCTCTTAACAACAGGCACTGTTATGACTTTGTCATAGTCCATGTTGGTGTGAATGACTTCAGATGTACCTCTCTGGACTATATGAAAAGAGACATGATTGAGCTCACTGAATATGTGTCTCAGGCAGGTATGTCCCTACCCTTAAGCAGCATCCTACAGTCACCCAGAATGATGCCTTAATACAAACAAAAAATGATTGACTTTTACAATTGGCTTAGTTTTTGGTGTCATTCCAAGGAGATCCAGTACCTGATAGCCTGGGAGGACATAATTGACAGACCATGACACTTTGCCAGAGATGACCTTCATCTGTATTCCCTGGGCTTCAGGCTTCTGGCATAGGCTCTTGCCTCACCCATAGTGCTTTTTTAGGCAACGTCATGAGCACAAAATTACCAACATGTAAAATTCTTCTAAATGAAATTTAAAGGTCATGTTGCTAAATGCCAGGAGTCTTAGCATGAAACTGCACTCATTGCAAAGATTACTTGCCCTGGAGGATGCTGAAGTTTGTGCAGTCACTGAAACCTGGTTCAAAGCTAAGGAGAGCACCCAAGCCTTACCAGGTTACTCATCCTACCATACTTTCAGACCCAAATGCAGAACTACCAAGCTAAAGGAGGTGGAGTTTCAATATTTATCAAACACATACACACCTCCAGACTGGTCAAATTGTATAATGTACAGGAAACACTCCAAGTGCAGTTAACTGTTGACAAAACACCTATTCAAATCATAGCTAGCAACAGACCCCCAACCATGATTCAGGACACCCACTCCACCTGCCTGGAATTACTTGAATCCATCAAGATTCAACCCTCTACCCTGATCCTAGGTGACTTTACCCAACCATAGAGGGAAAGACATATTCTAGCCCAAACATGAATGCCCAGAAGGAGCAGGTGCCAAGTTGGAAGCAATATTTCCTTTGTCTGATTAAGCAAATAAGTGCACTGGTGAAATCCTCTAAGGCTAACTTTAAGTCCATATCGGCTATATCCACTAAGGACAATCACAAGGCCTTCTTCACATACATCTGGAATCTGAAAGGTAACACACAAATCTGTTCTGAACTGGTGGTCAATAACATCACATACACAAATGCAATAGATATAGCCAACCTGCTGACAGACAGGTTCAGTAAAAACTTTACCCCCCTGTCTCCCCATCTGTAAACCAGGACATCCCCAACACATGACCACCTCTCCTCATCACCAGGGAGCAGGTGTTTAATGCCGTCTCAAAGGCAAAAAATGCAGTCTCCATAAGACCTGACAATATCCCTGGCTGTATTGGGTGTATATTATAACATCGAAGTCTTAAAACTTTGAATGTTGTAATATTGAACCATTTTGATCAAACGACTATAACATCAAACACTCAGAATAGCTCATTTTTTCCCCAGGGAAAAAATTCACTGTTCCAACAAACATACACTCAACACAAGCATATCAAAATAAATAATGCACACACATACACTTCACAAAACCTACACTAAACCATACATACACTACTAGCTATCCAATTACCTTAACCCAACCCTAACCCTAAGGTCCGTAACTACCGCACACTCACCTTACCCGCTCCCTAAACCTAAAGTCCCTATTGCATACTCTCCTTACCTGCTCCCTAACTCTAAGGTCCCTATCGCACACTCACCTTACCCACTCCCTAACCCAAAGGTCCCTATCGCACACTCACCTTACCCGCTCCCTAACCCTAAGGTCCCTAAGTATCACACACTCACCTTAACCCAATCTGTTCGCAGGCTTACCTTAACCCGGTCCGTAAACTTCGCTCCACAGTCGAGGAAATAGCTAAGCTGCAGAAACAGCCTACCAAATACTTTTGCTAGGAAAGTATTCGATATTCTGCAGCTTTGCTATTTTCAGCTTTCGGTGCATAGGGTTCGATACTATAACATTCGAAGTTTTAAGACTTCAATGTTATAATATAGACCCAGCTGTATCCTACATGAACTCAGGCATGAGCTCTCAGCTCCATTAGGCACCCTATTCAACCAAAGCCTGAGCACCAGCTTTGTCCCAGCCAAATGGACGACAGCCACTGTTATCCCTCTATACAAAAATGGAGCATCCACTGACCCAGGTAATTATAGGCCCATCAACCTAACTAGCATGATCTGCAAGGCCATGGAATGCATTATCATGGACCTTATAAACAAGGACATTAGGAACCTCCAAATGCTTGACCCCACATAGTTTGGTTTTGTCAAAGGGAGATCATGCCTGTTAAACTTGGCCAACTTCTTTGAAACAGTCACCAAAGCCATGGATGAGGGGAAGATGGTGCACACCGCCTACCCTGACCTAGCCAAAGCCTTCGACATTATTCCCTGCTCGGCCATGATAGATAAACTCACCCAGCTAGGCATCAACCAGTATGTTACCAGATGGGTAGCTAACTGGCTCACTGATAGAATCCACTCAGTCAAAATTGGGGAAGCCACCTCTAGTAGTAGACTCATAACGAGTGGTGTACTCCAAGGGTTGGTCTTGTGGCCTCTACTGTTTGGGATATACTTTTCTCAGGTGCAAGCCAACACCAGTGGTCTGTGGCTGACGTAGTTTGCAGTTGACTGCAAGCTGGGTGCTGTCTAAAAATCCCCTAGTGATGTCAACATCCTCCAACAGGGCCTTACCCAAACTAGTGACTGGTGCCAGAAGCATGGCCTTAAACTGAAAGACAAGAAATGCATCATTATCCCCTCTGGTGAAAATGGAGTCCCCCTAATTATCACATTAATAACAATGTACTATGTACGCAATCAGTCGGGAGGGACTTGGGCACCCAGGTTGATAGCAACCTGACTTTTGACCACCATGTTGCCTCCATTGTATGGAAGGCTTTTTACATAGCCAGCCTCATAAGTAAGAGTATTTCATCCAGGAACAAGGAGATCATAACATCCCTGTACTCGTGCCTTATCAGACCCATTATTAAGTACAATGCCCCCTTCAGCATGTATCTTGCCAAGCACATGCAGCAGGTGGAGAGGTTCCTGACCAGGAAAATCCAGGGTCTCAAACACCTCTCAGTCAAACTCCACTCACACAACCCGCAAGCAAGGCCTCAACCTGGTCTGTGACATTAATAGAACTTGTTAGTGGGATAGATTTGTGTCCCAAAGACTCCCCATCTATGGAACAGACTCCCTCTCCATGTCAAGCAGAGTACATCTCTAGCCTTCTTTAAGAGGAACCTAGATGACTAGATAGGAAACAGAAAATACACTCCTGAGATCCCACCTTTGTCCGCCCTGAACAGGAGAAACAGGTGCTGACTTTGTGGGAACATGGGCAAAATTATTGGCTAGGATTATAAGGGCCTCCTGGCCAATAGCCTAGTATCATCCTATGAACTTATGGATCAGTTCTGGTTCAAATCCTGGCTAAAACCAATAGGTTTCACTTACACATCTCTGCTTTATCTTGTACACCATATTTAACAGCCCTTCCTTCTATTCACCATCTCCAACTACTGCTCCCTGCTACATAATTTACTCTTCCTTTCCCATACTGTTCTTCTGTAAATCTCTCCCTCTTTCCTGTTTTTCATTTTTTTTCCATCTTTACCTAGTTTTCTGACAACATTACTTATTTTCTCAATATTCCATATTCTTTTTTTATTCAACATGGGGCTAAATTTTAAGAAATATGCATTAAAAAAGTTTGTGTTTTATCATTGTAATACAATTGCTTAAACCTTCATTGTATTTTCTGTTTATTGTATGTATTTGTAATAGTTTTTGGGGCTTCTGCTGAAAATGGGATCATTATGGCCCAGTCAGACTTTCCCAGGAAACAAATGTCAGTAAATTAATAATAATCATCAAGCAGTTCAGAGACATGTAAATTAGCCGATAATGAGGTCTTCCTGTATTGTAGCTAATGGAGCATCCACTAACCCAGGTAATTATAGGCCCATCAGCCTAACTAGCATGGTCTGCAAGGCCATGGAATGCATTATCATGGACCTTATAAACAAGGACATTTGGAACCTCCAAACGCTTTACCCAACATAGTTTGGTTTTGCCAAAGGGAGATCATGCCTATTAAACATGGCCAACTTCTTTGAAACAGTCACCAAAGCCATGGATGAGGGGAAGATGGTGCACATCGTCTACCCTGACCTAGCCAAAGCCTTCGACATTATTCCCTACTCGGCCATAATAGATAAACTCTCCCAGCTAGGCATCAACCAGTATGTTACCAGATGGGTAGCTAACTGGCTCATTGATAGAACCCACTCAGTCAAAATTGGGGAAGCCACCTCTAGTAGTAGACTCATAACGAGTGGTGTACCCCAGGGGTTGGTCTTGTGGCCTCTACTGTTTGGGATATACTTTTCTGAGGTGCAAGCCAACACCAGTGGTCTGTGGCTGACCTAGTTTGCAGATGACTGCAAGCTGGGTGCTGTCTTAAATTCCCCTAGTGATGTCAACATCCTCCAACAGGGCCTTACACAAACTAGTGACTGGTGCCAGAAGAATGGCCTCAAACTGAAAGACAAGAAATGCATCATTATCCCCTCTGGTGAAAATGGAGTCCCCCTAATTATCACATTAATAACAATGTACTAAGTACGCAATCAGTCGGGAGGGACTTGGGCACCCAGGTTTATAGCAACCTGACTTTTGACCACCATGTTGCCTCCATTGTATGGAAGGCTTTTTACATAGCCAGCCTCATAAGTAAGGGTATTTCATCCAGGAACAAGGAGGTCATAACATCCGGGATAGATTTGTGTCCCAAAGACTCCCCATCTATGGAACAGACTCCCTTTCTAGCCTTCTTTAAGAGGAACCTAGATGACTAGATAGGAAACAGAAAATACACTCCTGGGATCCCACCTTTGTCCCTCCTGAACAGGAGAAACAGGTGCTGACTTTGTGGGAACATGGGCAAAATGATTGGCTAGGATTATAAGGGCCTCCTGGCCAATAGCCTAGTATCATCCTATGAACCTATGGATCAGCTCCGGTTCAAATCCTGACTAAAACCAATAGGTTTCACTTACACATTTCTACTTTATCTTGTACACCATATTTAACAGCCCTTCCTTCTATTCACCATCTCCAACTACTGCTCCCTGCTACATAATTTACTCTTCCTTTCCCATACTGTTCTTCTATAACTCTCTCCCTCTTTCCTGTTTTTCTTTTTTTTTTCCATCTTTACCTAATTTTCTGACAACATTACTTATTTTCTCAATATTCCATATTCTTTTTTTATTCAACATGGGGCTAAATTTTAAGAAATATGCATTAAAAAAGTTTGTGTTTTATCATTGTAATGCAAATGCTTAAACCTTCATTGTATTCTCTGTTTATTGTATGTATTTGTAATAGTTTTTGGGGCTTCTGCTGAAAATGGACTCATTATAGCCCAGTCAGACTTTCCCAGGAAACAAATGTCAGTAAATAAGCAATAATCATCAAGCAGTTCAGAGACATGTAAATTAGCTGATAATGAGGGCTTCCCTTATTGTAGCTAATGTGCCTCCAAATCATTGTTTTTCACAGCTGAGCTAAAGGGTCCTTTTTTGTCACATCACTCACCTCTTCCAGATGGTTTATTTCTAAATCCAGTGCATAAACATACATATTAAACACAGATATATACAGCTTGGAGGAAATTAAAGTTACCTGTGCCATCTCTTTGTAATGAGGGAGGAAACTGGAATAGCAATGTTTTTTGGCTTATCCCACGTAGGGGTCCCACAATGGATCACTGGTCCACAGATTGAATGTCAGTGTTTTTTGCAGTATCAAGTTGCCAGCCCGGCACCCAACCTTCAAAGAAGGCACATGCATGCACCTAACTGCATGTCTTTAAAACTCACTTGACCACAGGGAGGACATGCAGACTCTGCACAGAAGGTACACCAGCCAAGAAATGAACAGAAGAAACTCTTGCTGTGAGGTGACAACACTAACCGCTGCACCCGACAGGGAGGAAACTGGAATATAGGCAGTCTGTAAGGACAACCAGCATTCTGCATCGTAGCGCATATGTATATACATATACACATACATAGACATATGCATATATAGTGACATGCTGAGTTTGGAAAAGGATCTTATGCCTTTCAATTCGCTTGGGCAATGGGAAAATCCTACAGTGCTAGTCAGAGACTTGTATGTAGTACTGCATAATGAGGCACTAATTGCCAATTACTGGGGTATAAAAAGAAGTAGCCTGTAAAATAAAATCAGGAAGTTTGTAAAGATGAATTAAACAGTAGCCTACAAGAAGTTCACAGAAGTGTGGTGCATAACAGCTCATTTAGGGCTAACCTTAGATGTACCACCTGGATCACAAAGCTAGAACTGGAAACTGAGCAATTCTTATAAGCACATTTTCTTCAGTGCAGCCCATTAAAAAAGCACTATGTACACTGTAAATTTTTACGCTGGAAAAATATGTAAAGGTACTCTTTTATTTGCTGTAAAAGTTGAGTAGGCAATGTTTTTATTTTCATTTCTCTGGCGGATTTATACAGTAAACCTGCATGTTTTTATAAATGATGCCACCAATGTTCTTTAGATTTAAGCAAGTAGAAAATGCAGGCAGTTGGACAGAGAGTTGCCATTTAATGACCCTTACAGTTTCTCTGCTAGCTAGTGCATACCGTATTTGTGCTACCAATTCTATATATTGCTGTCACTGTTGTGCCTGCGAAATGTTCTACTTTCCCTGTAGCATTTTCCAAGTGAACCCAACCATGGTAGACCTATGAGACAGACATGCCGAGCCTCAAGTGGGAACTAATTAAAAGCTGGTAGAAACTAAAGTATCAACTAATTGTGCTAGAAATTTAGTTTCCAACCCCTAGACTGCATTTGCTATAAAGAAACTAACCAAGGATGATGACATACAATTATCCTGTCAAACCAGTTTTTACATTCATAGTCTTCTAAAAAGAATTAATGAAGTCCACGCTCTAATCAACAAATATTCACCTGACATAATAGCTCTCACAGAAACCTGGCTAAATCCTCACATCTTAGACAAAGAATTTCTTACCCCTGGTTACAACATCTTCCAATTTGACAGACCTATAAAGAAAGGACGCGTTGCCCTACTTTATTCCCAACACCTCAACCTCTGTCCTTTAGCTAACACACCCACTCAGTTTCTATCAGCTGAACTACTAATCCTGAACTGCAAACTAAATAAATATAAAACACTAACCATTGCTGTAATCTGTGTACCCTCTGGTGACAATATCCCAGTATCAGAATACATAATCTCCTCATTCTCACACAATATGTCCCAGGAAATTATTCTCCTAGGGGATGTCAATATTAACTTGCTATCCATTACCGCCAGCTCTCCTAGCTCTAGCATAAATCTTCATGGATTCTTTCATCTGATCACCACCCCTACACACTACAATAAACCTACCAACACTCACTCTATTATAGACTGGATACTTGTATCTAACCCAGTCCCATACCACCACCCTACATCTCTGATTCCATCAGTGGCCACTCTCCTATCAACATCCAAAGATTCACTCAACATCTACCAAAGCCTCATAAACTAAAAGAATGCCATAGCCTTTCAAATGTCCATTGTGATAAACTAACTAGCGCACTTTCCTCTATTAACTGGTCCTTCCTGTCACACTTACCTTTTAACGATGTAGTGCACAAATTTCACATCTTCTTAAGCATACTAAACTCTCTTGCTCCTCTGATTAAAAAAAGAGTCAAATCTCTCCTCTCTCCCTGGCTATATCAGACAACCAGTGCACTTATGCATAAAAGAGACTCTTCCTGGAAACTCTGAACAAAGACTAAATCACCCATCCACCTTCACTGCAGTGGTGGTGCTGCGGTAGCATTTTCACCTCACAGCAAGACGTTGTACCGTTCAATTCTCAGCTAAAGCATCTTCTGTGACGAGATATGTGTGAAGGGGCGTACCTTCGTTGAAGGTTGTGCATCAGGGCCGGCAACTCAGCATGTAAAAATCTTTTGCCAATCCTTAGCGGATCGGAGTTCCGCTGTGGCGACCCCTAACTGGGAAAAGCCGAAAGAAACAACAACAACCCATCCACCTTCAAACCTGAAAAGAGCTCCATAACCTTACCAAAAAAATTATCATTTTAGACAAGGAAAATTTCTGTCTTACACCCCAAACAAGCCAATGTAATAACTCCAAAACATTTTGGAACTAATCAACAAATCCTGCACCCTGGTAATCCCATCACACCTAATCCCTGCCCTAATAAAACCCACCTTGAAATCACTACCCTTTTCAACTCCTATTTCATTGACACAATCAGTAAACTAACACATACCACTAACTGTCCTAGCCACACAGATCCCTCCACTCCAAACATGAAGGCACCTAACTCCCACAGCCTTTTAGATCCCTGTTCACTCTCAAACAACAGTAACTCCTTCTTTCTGCAACTTATTCCCACTAGCTATATAAAACACCTCCTTCTCAAGCGTAAACCTTGCTCTCCTTCCGTGGAAAACCTTCCTACATTTTTCCCTCAGACTAGCTGCTAACTCTTTAGCCAATCCTATCTCTATATTTATAAATTGATCTATAAGTGAATCCACTGCACTGTTAATATGGAAACAGTTTTATACCATATCTCTCCACAAGGGTGGCAGTTCCACAGAACTCTCAAATTTCCAGCCTATAGCAATACTGTCCCCCCTCTCCCAACTTTTAGAAAAATGTGCCTGTAAACCACTCATGGCCTACTTAAAGAAAACTTTCTTACAAATACACAACATGGTTTCCGTCCCAAACACAGCACTACCACTGCTTTCATCCCCTTCACTAACTCAGTCTCCCTTGCTAGAGATAATAACAAACTAACATCATGTCTCTTTCTTGATCTCTCTAAAACTTTTGATACCATCTCTCACCCTATGCTACTTACCAAACTCTCTGGCCTCAATCTTTCCAATACTACATTTTCTGGTTCTCTTGCTATCTCACTAACAGACAACAATCAGTTAAATGGCTTTCCTCCACCTCTTCCTTTCTCCCCATCAAAACAGGTGTTCCACAAGGGTCAGTTCTTGGTCTCTACTATTCAATATCTTCACTAATCACTTATATTAATCATATCCCTACTCCTCTCTTATACAATATATAGGTGACTCCACAGTAATCTTTACCTTTGACTCCCTCTCAGACCTTCATGCTCTCACACAAAACTCCTTTAACTCTACTGAAAAATAGCTCTCTAATAACCAACTCATCTTAAATCCCAACAAGACAAAGATTCTTCTATTCCTACCTAAATCTCTATCACGTTAAACGTACTTTCTCCATTACATCCCTAAACAACACTGTATTAATGCAGAAACTCACACCAAACTACTCGGAGTCATCATAAATGGCCAACTCAAACTAGAGCTTTACATCCACCATTGCATAAAGAAAACGCATCAAAAACTCAGCTTACTTTATAGAAATACATTTCTCACAAAAGACTGTAGACTTACTCCTGCTCATGTTTTCCTCCTCCCCAGTCTTCTCTATAGCTCACAAACACTAATTACCTACAGTCCTGTCTCCGAACCAAACTTGAATCCACTTACAACAAGGTAGTGAGGATGGCCACAAACCACACCTCAAAGACTCACCACTGCCAATCTCTCAGACTTTTAAATTGGCTAGAGTTCCAACTTCTTTTCCTCCAACTCTCTGTCATTCATCCTAAACAGACCCTCTGCCTGCCCCTCCATCACCCCACTCATTACTATCTGTAGTCCTTCCAGAACTCTCAGAAGCTCCAGTCAATAACTACTGGAAATCTACAAACCCCAAAAATCTGTAGGTCAAACCATTTATAGCTACACACCAGCCCTAACCTGGAACAAACTGCCTTTATTTATCAGGAACTTAGCCCACACTCATTAATTCAAACAAGCCCTAAAACAACATCTGCTTAATTTCTGGACTTGTCACTGCACTAAAATCTAATTATTTATTTTATTTATTTTATTGCATTTGTTTACCAGGAAAGTCCACTGGGCCTAAAAGAGCCCATTTTCAGTGGAGGCCTCTGAAAAAAAGCTCCGACAAGATACAGAAAAAAAAATTAAACATCAATTGGTAAAGAAGTAGAAACAGTGTTACACATAGTGATTACAGTAATATATACAGAATATATACATAAAAGCAGGACTCTAGTTGGTTTGATTACAGTAATATATGCAGAATATATACATAAAAGCAGAAATCTAGATGGTTTGATTACAGTAGTATATACAGAAAATATACATGAAAGCAGGAATTTACCTGGATGCCAGATGAATTCAACCAGGGAGGTATAAACAAAGATATATTAATCAACATTATTGTACCAGTATCAACAAGTGATGAAAAAATATCAGTCAGTAGTAGCAAAAAGCATAGAAGTTAGTTATCATATAAGGAGAAGGAAGAGGCTGGGTTATAGAGCAGGTACATCACCAGAAAGATTTGAGATGATTTTTCAGTATTTGTTTGAAGGTGGTCATGCTGCCTGTGTTTCTTATAAAAGTGAAAGTGAGTACTATAGTTTAGCAATGATGAAGGAGTAGAAGAGTTGAACACCAGGTAAGGTGGGCTTTTCTCCTTTTAGAAGTAGATGATTTTCTGACCGTGGTTGCTTGTATTTGGCAAGTAGAGTCGAGAAAGAAGGACAGTCTGTCAGTCTGTAGATTATTTTGGGCACTGTACTTAGTTTGGTGAATGAGAGATGGTGGTGGAGTTCCAGCCAGCCTAATTGTTTCAGTGAGTTACAGTGGTGGGACAAGAATTTGGCCTTGGTGGCAATTTTGGCTATTCTGTTGTAACACATATCAAGTCTGGATTTTGTAGAATTTTGGATATTAGTGAAGAGAGGGGCACCATAAAGGGGAGAGGGTAATAAAAAGCTGGTTGCAAGGGTTTGTCTAGTAGAGAGGCTAAGAAAGTGTTGGTGACAGTAGAGCATGCCAAGCTTTCGGTGTGTCTTTTTGATGTTATTGTTTATGTGTAGGTCAAAGTTAAAGTTTTCATCTATAATAATGCCTGGTAATTTAGTGTGTGGGATAACTTCTATAGTGGTGTTGTCTTGGGCTTGTAGAGTATAGAGTTTTTTTTATCTAGGGTAGTGGTTTTCATAGGGGTAAAAAGTACTAGTTTAGTTTTTTTTTCAGATTTAGGGCAAGATGATTGTTAAGCATCCAAGATTCAGTAGAGGTGAGGGCATTCTGGGTTATTTGCTGGAGTTCAGAACTGGAATTTGCAGTGCATATTATTGCAGAGTTGTCAGCATACTGGATTACTGAACATTGTGTGAGAGTGGAATGAAAGTTGTTAATAAATATGCTAAATAAGAGAGAACCAAGTATGGAGCCTTAGGGTACATCTGTGGAAGTACTGAAGAAGGGAGAGTAAGACTATTGTCATTTGGTGGATTGCTGCCTATTGGAGAGATAGCTTTTGAACCATTATAGGGTAGGTGGGAAAATGTGGAGGGTGGATAGTTTGGAGAGGAGGATGGTGTGGGAAATGGTATTGAAAGCTTTGGAGAGGTTGAGGAAAAGAGAAGTGATTTTTTTGCCAGAATCCCATGCCTGGTTAACTGTATCAAGGAAGGAGAAGAGGACAGTAGTGGTGCTGTGTCCTTGTCTGAAACCATGCTGAGTGGGAGATAGAATATGGTTTTCAAGCAGGTGGTTGAGGAGTTGGGCATAGATACAGTTATCCAGTATTTTAGAGAGGGATGATAGAATTGCTATGGGCCAAAAGTTTGTGATGTCTGTGTTGGTGCCACTTTTGTGTAAGGGGGAGAATGAATGCTTTTTTCCCTATGTCTGGGACAAGGGATTCTTTAATCAATCTGTTTAGGAGTATGGTGATGGGATACATTATAGAGTTTGCAGCTAGCTGCAGGAAGTGTGGGGGTAGATTGTCAGGGGCCAGAGTACAACGTTTTAGCTTAAGTAAAAGTTTTTCCATTTGTGGCGGTGGGTATGGGGTAGAATTTTAGGTTGGAGGTGAGGGTAGGATTGTTTTCTGGTATGATTCGGTCATCAGCTGTCTTGGTGGTGGTGGTGTTAACTGTAGGAAAGGTGGTGGTTAGGCCAGCTATGGTGTCAATAAAGTAGGAATTGAAGAGGGTGGCAAGTTTGGTGGGGGGTTTGTGTGGGTTAGGGAAATGGTTACTTTGAGAGCCTGGGTGTAATATTTGGTTGATAGAGGGACAGAATTTTTGGGAACTATTTTTATGTTGGCTTTGTAGGTGGAGTGAGTGGGCTTTTTTATCAATGGTCATTAGATGTTTTGCCTGGTTACAGAGTTGCTTGCATTGTAGCAGAGTTGAGGGGACTTTGTTTTTCTGCCATGATGCCATAATTCAAATGACTGTCCCTAAAGTACACCTAAAGCTCAACCTACATGGTGTCTGCTATTGTTACACTTTTATCTCCTTTACCTCTCATTCTATACCCCCATTATCACTATGCTTTATTGTTTTACTACTCCCCTAACTTCCTAACATTACATGTACAATGCTGAATTATATCCAACCTGCCACAGCAAAATGCATCATGTACCTTATATTAAATCTATATACTTACTTGAATTGTCTGTATTATATTCTAATTGTATCTTACCCATTTAAATGCAATTGCATTTTCCCTATACTTGTATGTAAATCTCACTTTCTTTTTGTTTTCTATTGTATAAACCTTGAATTCCTATCTTGATACAGTTTGCAAAAAAATGCTTGACCTTAATGACTACAAATTGTAAAAAAGCATATTGTTTTTTCTGTGGAGCTTGTCTCCCTGAGTCTCCTCTGAAAAAGGGCACCAGCTCAGTCGAACTTTCCTGGTCATCAAATGTCAAATAAATAAATAAATAGACAGGAGTGACACTGAAACTATATTTGGTCATGAAGGTCACTTCTTATATGAACTATGTCAAACTGAAAAACTTTTGGCCAGGGCTGGGATTACTTCCTAAGTACAAGCAAGGACATTTTATAATTGGAATTTAAATAATGACAAACCAGTAAGAGTGCAGATTCAGGATTTAAAACACATTTTGAAGCTTTGTCTAGAAACCGACGGCATAATTTAGTTGAAAATGTTAGAGACTGTAGCATTAGACAGGTTTAAAAGAGCTTTGCTTAGTAATATAAGACAATCCCCCGGATTCACGAAACCTCCATGTAAGACTTAATTTGTCTTACTCAGAGGCTGCAGTTGAATGGTATGATGTCAGCGTGCCATGAATATTCACGAGGGCGCACTGACTCAACCGTAACTCTTACACGGACAGAGTAGGAAAGCAGGGGGCGTGTCCGACTGCCGAACAGCCTAAATGTCCACGCCCCTGCAAGGTTTTAAAAAGCATAATGTCAACACACAAGAGCGAGTTTGCTCAAATTTACTTGCACCCAACACCACACTCCCTGACACTGTAAATCCCCATCACACTTATATAAAGTAAATAATTATTACTTTTTTTTAAATCCACGATATAGCTGCCTGTGTTTGCGCGTGTGTGTGTGGGTGTGCCCATTACTTAGTTGTAGTTAGCAATTCCGGCATGGAAGAGCATAAGAAAGAATGTTTATGCAAATTACACCAAATTGCAATAGTGTAATGGTAGAGCATATGCACAAAGAGGAGGCATTCACGGTTCAAGTCCCACTGTTCCCCTTTTTATTTATGTTGTAAATCAGTATATGAAATAATACCAGACATATATGATTAAAATATTAGTAAAAGCACTGAAATGGCCAGTGTATCAGTGAACAAAATATATATTTTTATAGGATCCAGATATATAATAGCCTGCTGTTAAGCAGCGCATTACCCAGCTAAACAGAGGTGCCCGAAGTTTAAAAGTGCTTTACCCAGTGCAATACAGGTGCCCATAGCTTAAGCGCTTTACCCAGTGCAATAGAGTTGGCCAAAATTCAAATGCGCTTTACCCAGCTTTATATTATTGCCCGTAGCTAAACAGTGCTGAACCAAACATAATATGAGTGCTCGTAGCTAAATAATGCTCTACCCAGCGTAAGCCATTTATGCGGAGCTGCGCAGCGTTACCGTCAGGCAACGTGTAGCAAAGTCACCTTTACACAGATACACCTCCAAGCCTGTCTAGACAGTGCTAAAATAAAAAAGCAATGACAAGGTTCGAACCCGGGATACTGTACATCATAGTCAAAGTACTGAACCACTAAGCCATGACAGTTGTACTGGACAGCCAGTTAAACCATACATATAGGAATGAATGAAAATATAACCATGACAAAGCAGGTTTTGTTCCTAGCTGAGAAATATCTAAAATGGCCAATCACAACTAAGTGCGGGAAAACTGGCATATATAAGCTCCATAGGCGGGAATACACACCATAACTGATTGTGGTACCAATTTGCAGTCAGGATGGCAGGAGCCGGAGAGGGAAATTGCTTCAGAGCACAGAGATGGGGCATTGAGGACTCCAAATATATGGTCTGGCTCCTTGTTCACCATCATGAAGGCCGACTCATGCAGGGCCAGGTTCAATGGGGGGAATACAAGGCAGAGGCATGGAACCGGTTGGCACATGATCTCACCAGTGCCACAGGCATTCCCAGGACTGGTAAGCAGGTCCGTCATCACCATGTGGACCTGAAGCGACGGAAGGAGGGCCAACTGAACCAATGGATCCAGAAGGCCCATGATATGCCCAATGCCCCACTACTGAGTAAGTATCCATGGAATTACGTATGTAAGAAATGCTATTCTAGCCTAAAGTATGGATAGGTATTCCAATATCCCTCCATTTATATAACAGCTGCAGGTGTTCGTGCCGCGAATCGGTACACCTATGCTGATAGGCTGCTAAGGCTATGCCACCAGGCAGGTTAGTAATTATTCAGCTGGTATTATTATAGAATATAAGTGTGACAGCCTGTAAAGGAGTTTAGTGTTGTAACCCAGTAATAAATGTCAAAGAAGCCTAGAATAAAGATTCTGCTAGTATAGTAACATCAGATAAGTGATGCAGCCTGAAAAAGATTGCTGTAATCCAGTATAATGGTTAAACAAGTCTCAAATACAGTCCCCACCTGCAGTGTAACATCAGATAACTGCTTCAGCCAGAAAAAGAGTGGTCTAATCCATCAATTAAGGACAGACAGGTCGTGAATAAATTCCTGCATATACTGTCATATGAAATAAGTGAGTCAGCTGGAAAGGATTGTTGTAACCCAGTAATAAATGTTAATAAAGTCTAGAATTAAGTACCATCCTTAAATGTAAATATGAAATAAGTGAGAGAGTGTGTGAAAGTCTACGAAGCTACCAATACAGGTGTAAGAAGTCTGGAATAAAGGTATACTGCATGCACTACATAATGAAATGAATGAGACAGCCACAACCAAAGAGTGAAATGTTTTTAATAAAGTACAATACCTGGACTGTGTCAGTCCCACATTTAGGATATGTTTTGTACCGTCGCATTATGGAGATAGTATGGTTGTATGAAATGCTGAACATCCACAGTTGTCTAGGCCCATATAAACTGGATGATAGGAATGGCAGTGTCTCAGAAGCATATTTATAGTGCTCAACTGTTTAATGTATAGTATGTACATGTGAATCCTGTACATGAGTAGCATGTGCTTGTGATTCCACAAATCTCAGCGTGTTGCTAGAAATGTAGGTAACTGTGCAAATGTAGCAGAATACTTTACCAAACACAGCCAGATATGTACATATATGAATATAAAAGGAATGTGTATTAATGTAGCAGTAACATCTCCATTACCAACATTTCTAAGGTTACATACAAGAAACTGTACGAATACATGTAGGGTATATATATCTGCAACTGGTAGGAATGTACAGTATATGTGTAGGTGTTTTACATTTTTAATGTAATATTCTTTATTCCTACCTTATGTTCTCACATGATGCCATTTCACACCAAACTGGGTATTGTGTAATTTAAATAACTTCTTATGGACATTTGTCCTGTTGGTTAATAATATATGCATGTACATTGATGCATGTGCCCTGTTCACATATCCAAACCTGATGGCCTGTTGCCACCAATCAACCCTGCATGCTGTTGGAATGTCCACTGTTGTTCTAAATATGCATGTGTTATGCTTGCTGTTCACCTGTTGGAATTTATGTGTGTCGGGTTAATGGGAATACTAATGCATGCTGTTACAACTAATGTGTAATGGTGTTGTCTGTTACTAACCCAAAATGCCAACACATACTGCTAAACATAGAACAACTGGGAAGGTGGGTCCCAGTGGACCCACCTCTCCAACCTCAGCTGGCAAGTGCACCTGGCACCAGTGCCCAGCCTGGGACCTCCTCCTCTGGTGGCCCTGTGCCACCTTTGGGTGGAAGTGCTGCAGGGGACGGGGCTCACCCCCCTCTGCAAGCATGCCCAGAGGAGGGCCTCCTCTCACCCTCCAAATGTTCTGGGCTGTGGTGCATTGGGAGATCAGGCGTTCTGTGGCCGATCCCCTACGCCAGCTTGAGGCAAGGGTGGCGCAACTTGCGGGTGAGCCTGCCCCTCCTATACAGCCCCCAGCACAGCCCCGGCCTGGGCTGTGAAGGTGCAGTGGTAACTGCCCATGCGTGGGGATCTCAGTTCCACTGTTGCCATCTGTGGGCTCATGGGCTTGTGATATCCAAACATCCGTCCCTGTCAATTGTGTTTACCCACCACATGTGTCATAATCCGCCCCTGTATGCATCTTGTTTGTCTTGTCTGTTAACCTCCCCAACCTACCTCCCCCGATATTCCTACTTCCTTTACCTCACATTCCACTCTCACCTGAAAAAAAAAAAAAAAAAAGGGCAATCTGTACCCATAAAAAAATTACGCCCCATACATAGCTGCCCATTTCACACACATGGCTGCTGGACATGTAAACTGATAATTACAATTGGCTGTACAACGTACTTTGTTGTCCTCACCCCTCTCTCAGGGGTGGAAGGTTTCAAATTTCACACCAAAATGCAAACATATGCACAGCTGTTGCTGATAAAGAACTGGGCATCTATAGGCCTTTCCTACTCCCGTCCTGCACATCCCGAACTGGTTATCCTACTGTCTTTCCCTCTTTGTGCCCCCTTTTTCACCACTTTCCTATCTCCCCATTTTCATTTCTTTAAAAGAAATTAGCACGGGTGTTAGCGGGTGTAAGCACTTTTAAGCAGTAGTTAGTGGGGGTGTGCGAGTGTGAGCTTGTGTGCACTTAGCTAAGTGTTGCTAAGCGTCGCGCAAACCCGTGCAAACCCGCTTACAACTGCTTAAAAGTGCCTTAGTCACTCTGTATGACAGGCCCCTTGTACTGCTCAGCAGAAAAATAAAATAACCCTGTCAGTCTCGAACCCCAGAACTTGGACTTACCAGACTGCCTGAAGTACCACTACACCACAGCTGATATACAAGAACTTGGTGCTGAAAGAAATATATCATGCAGTACAATGTGTGAATGTAAAGAGAAAATAGGAAGGCCATAACACAAAGCTTATCTGTGGATCTGTACCAGCAATTGTTGTGGAATTGCATTAAATGAGTGTAATAAGAGAAGCAGCCAGTCTAGTAGGTACTAATGTGACAGTAGCACCTTAAAAACCCCACACAGTATCAGAGCAGGATAAACACTTGCATATTTGAATAGGTCAGAAGCCACACCTCACAACTGTGACTGATGTACAGGGATGTCCCTGATTTGCAAGCAAATGTTAGCTGTGCCCCTCTGACTCCCTGTGAAATGTACTAACAGTAGGCAGAAAGATGGGGAATCCCACTTAATGATAAATGTCAATAAGTGAGAGTAGACACTGCTTGCATGTCAGAAATGGTGTACTAATACATGTGCTCTGAATATCCCTCAGTCTCAACTGCATAATATCTGAAATATATCACAGGTGGATCCCACTGATATGTACCTTTCCCTGAGGCTGTACAAATATATACCTGAGAGTATCTGAGGCCTGGAAGTGTCAGAAACACACAGGCATATCAGCTTGTCTGCTGTTACACACACTGTGAATAGCTGTAGAATTAATTCCACAAGCATGCCCTTATGTAGGAGTACAACACAGAAATATCAAAGGATTTAGCCATGTACTGCTAGCAACCACCTGTGACAATGCCATTGTTCAGGTGCTGAAAAGACTGGTGTGGTGCACAGTCATTGAACACACGGCTAACCTCTGCCTACCATCTGGATATGTCCACAGGTGGCAGCTACCCAGACAGATTACTAGCCTTAATAGACTTACAGGTACACAGCAGCTCTGCATGTTCAGCAAGATAAACATCACACAATAATAAATAATGCACTCTGCAGTTCTGCACCCCTACCCAAAGGTACTATATACCCGTGTAGTCAGGCACAACCAAGGGTGTAGGTAGGCATACACAGTACTGAAATATGTCCAGTTGTCCTGAGCAGATTGTGCTAATGTCAACACAAACTGTTCAGAAGTGAGTAACGTACTAATGACAGTATAGCAGTTAACAAACAGTGCATGTGCCTGATATTCATAATTGGTAGTACAACATACTTAGTTGTCCTCACCCCTCTCTCAGTGGTGGAAGGTTTCAAATATCCCTCCTAATGTATTGCATATGCACAGCTGTTGCTGGTAAAGAAATGGGCAGCTATGGCCCT
Organism: Protopterus annectens; assembly: GCF_019279795.1. NCBI lineage: Eukaryota > Metazoa > Chordata > Ceratodontiformes > Protopteridae > Protopterus > Protopterus annectens. The sequence continues at coordinate 1,131,459,239 of NC_056743.1, forward strand.
TCACCACACCCATTCTGTACATCCTGAGCTGGTTTCCCTACTGTCTTCCCCTCTTTGTGCACCTTTTATCACCACAGTCCTATCTCCCCATTTACTTCTCTGTCAAAGAAATGAGCGTGGGGGTTAGCGGGAGTGAGCACTTGTAAACAGTAGTAAGCATGTTTCCACCAGTGTACGCATGTGTGTGCTTAGCTTAGCATTGCTAAGATATGATAAGCTGAGCCAAGCTTAGCTTAGTATTGCTAAAATACAATAAGCTAAGCTAAACTCAGCTTAGCATCGGTAAGCATCTCGCAAACCCACGCAAACCCGCTTACAACTGCCTAAAAGTGCCTTAGTCACTCAGTATGACAAGGCCCTTGTACTGCTCAGCAGCAAAATAACATACCCTTGTCAGTCTCAAACCCCACACCTTGGACACATCAATCTGCATGGCATACCACTAAACCACAGCAGATATACAATAGATTGGTGCTGAAAGAAATATAGCATGCATTACAAGGAGTGAATGTAAAGGGAAAGTAGGAAAGCCATAGCAATACATTGCAATAAAGAAATATACCATGCATTACAAGGAGTGAATGTAAAGGGAAAATAGGAAAGCCATAGCAATACATTGCAATAACTACTGTTGTATGGCAGCTAATTCCAAATGAAAGCACATACTCCCATGGATCCAGTGTTAGCATTAGGAGGTGTGAGTAAACTTACACACTGAGAAGAGTGTACTGGAAGAAGCAACAGTCAGGTTTCAGTACAACATGCATTTCACTGGCTACAACCCACCTTCAGATATGAGACATATACCAACATTCTGACTGACACAACAGTGTCCACAGCAAACAAGCATGGTCCCCACCTTGCAAAACTGAAAGGCCTATGCCTACATAACCTATCCTTTTATAGCAGTGTCCTGAAATCACAGTGAGAATTGCAATTACCACACAGCAGGCTGCATGCAATTACGAAATGGTGGGCACCAATTGATGCAGAGGCCATCACATGCACATGTGCAGATACCTACAAAAGCAGCCTGCACTTGCTGTACACACATGCAGTAATATCATTGCAGTAACTGGAGAGAGAGAGAGAGCCCGAGAGAGACAGACAGACAGACAAACAAACAGAGGCAGTTGGAGACACCAAACCCCCCAAAAAAGTAAAGAAAAACAACACGTCAACAGGTACAACAGACAGAGGTAGGAAATACAAAGGTAAGATATGTATTTGCTGGCATCTGAATGATGTGTCTGAAGGGTACAATACATACTGTGAACCCTCCATATATATGGTATATGTCATGTGGTGGTTAAATGCTGTGGGGCTGAGCCAGTGAGGCCTACTACAGCTGTATGGCCTGAGGACAGCAAAATGCATTCTGCCCAACACTGTGCAATATTATTACATAGTTGTATGTCTCACAACTGTTTCATAATTGATATTCCCACCATGAAAGGTGGGCAGTATATGTGCCTATATGTGCATGTATATGTACAGCAATGGATGTTTACAAGTATGTGTATATATACTTATATATATGTCTATGTCTATATATATATATATATATATATATATATATATATATATATATATATATATATACATATATATATATACATACATATATATATATATATATATAGAGAGAGATATACATGTATATATATATATATATATATATATATATATATATATATATATATATATATAGATGTATAGATATGTAGATATATACATATATACATATATAGATATATATATAGAGAGAGATATATAGACATATACAGATATATATGGATATATATAGATATGTATATATATCTATATATATATATATATATATATATATATATATATATATATATATAGATAGATATATATATATATATATATATATATATATATATATATATATATATAGTGAGAAAGGGAGACACGGTGTCAGATGTATTGCAACAGGTGCCTGGTGACCAAGGCATGGACTGAACACCAGTGTTGATACTGCACCATACCCCATTCCAAAACACTTTACCCACTAACTACCAGATAGGTGGTTGCCTGCCTAACACTGACGGTGTCAGTAGGGAACATGGGACACAGGTGGACAGCCACCCCTTTGATATTCACAGTGCCACACTAGTCTAGTAATCCCTCTATGTGGTACGTGTCAGCACAAAAGGTGTGTCATCTAGGGAAATATAGGTCAGTGTACCCCTCTACTCCGCACAATGCCCCGTGTGTGAATGTACCGCACATGACACCTATAGCAAGTGGAAGGCCACAGACATACCTAACAAAGACTGACACTGCCCTCAAACACATGCCCTATGCAGACAGACTCACAACACCACAGCTAGAGTGCATTGCATACTTCCTACACAGAGGTTACCACTGCCAGACATACAGAGGTATGTCACACCCATAGCAGTCAGACAACCACCATGACAACACCTCACAATCCCTCTGGGCTACATGTCCTAGGGCCCTAGTCCTTGTCAATGCACTAAACAGCACATGCTGGAGGTACAGGTTCCTATACACAAAAATGCCATACTCTGGACTAAACCACCCAGCATTAACAAACAAGGCTCCTCATTAGTAGATGTCATACATACCCCTGATGAATGTTATGGCGATAGGTAATATGCCCTGGGAGTCACCTCTGTGTATCTGTTTGACAGGAGCAAGTGAAATCACATTACATGTGTGTCAAAGGCCAGGGTAGCATATGGCTGGGCTGCTCTAGGCCCAGGGCCATTAGCATAGTACCTACCTATGACACAATTCACACACACATGTACTCAGTGCAATACCAGCTATGTGAGGTGGAATGAGTGTGCACCGACTGTGTGCCAGGTCTGTCAAGGTGTGATAGCTTAGCGTGAGGTTGTGTCTGTCATGGTAGTCTGTGTCCTAGGTGTGAGGCCAGAGAAAAATGTGTCAGTTATTGGGATGCAGACATAGTAGGATGGCATATGTAGTGACGTAGTTCCTTGTGAAGCAATACATGTATGCTCAGTAAGTGGTACTGCTGGTGAATCCAGCTCAGATATGAACTGTTGTACTATCTGAAGCTGTAGGCCTAAACACCACAGTATGGTGTATGGTCACATTCCCTGGAAACACTGTCTTGTGTTTCCTGTAGTCTGCACAGATTACATACCTCAGGCATAGGCATCTGTAAGTAGGGGCACACAGTACTATAAGGTACACAGATAATGCTCATCTGTGTTGGCATACATTTGTATGTTTTATGTATGTCTAATGTGTGTGTAATGATGCCTGTACCATGGCCACAATCACATGTGTGTTACAGGGTATGTGTGTGTACCTAGCAACATTTCCACTCTGTTACAGCAGTATGCCAGCTATATTAACAACCGTGCACATATGTTAGGTAGGGGTATGGCATAAAAGACTAGGGTGGAGTACTGTTACTACTGTAAATGTACATTACATTCATTGCACTGGATGACAATATTCTTCATGCATTAGCTTGATATATACCCCCAGTGTGAGGTTGTGCATTGTAGCCCAAACAGTGTGTTGAGTACTGGTGTATACTGGTTTGTTGTATGGAGTGTGGCAGGCACTGTCAGACAGTTGTGGGCTGAGCACTGATATGTGGTATTGAACGTGTGTATCCTCTGATAGACAAACAGATGCTATATATGGTAGTTAAGTGATATCTGTACTTCATAATGTTAAGTGTGCCACATGACTTGCTCACACATATCGTTTAATTGTCTTCCAGGGTTATGGCTCATCAACACAATCCAGCGTATACAGCTGCAGAGGAGCAGGTAATACAGGCCAGCCTGGTACAGCACTATGACCTGCTGTTTTTCCAGGGTCAGCCAGCACCAGCATAAGCGTACTGCACTTTGGCAAGATCTTGTTCGCCGGGTAAATGCAATAGGCATACATACGCCATCACTGCAGTGATTTCATTAGACATGTCCGGCAGCGTGCATCTGATACCCATAGGCAACAGCTTGCCACAGGTGGTGGGGTGCCCATACATCCCTCCCTCACCAGAGTGGAGGAGCTGCACCTAAGCATGGTGGCGCCTGGCCTACAGCAGCAACAGCATCAGACATGTGTCATCATGGAGGCCGGAGTCACACAGCAGGACAACATGGAGCGTGCAGGTAATATGCCCTAGGTGTAGACTACAGTTACCTGTATTGTTAGAATATACTTATGTGAGATGTGTATTGTGCGTTTAGCAGTTGTGCTGCCTCTTGTGTGCAATACTGATATATGCAATAGTATCTCCACACCTGTGCTTGTTGACTGTTGTCCCACTGTAGATTAGCGCACTCACTCATGGTAGCAATGCCACAGTTGTGGCCACTGACAAACTGTGTCATATTCTTGTAGGTCCCTCTGGTGTGACAGCAGGGCAGATGATACATGCTGGTGAGTGTTTTAACACTTTTATATTGGTAATGAAATGTGCATGTCATAGGTGAGATGTAGGCCATGTACACGTAACACACCTACACATAATGCATGCGGTCCATGTTTGCTGTGAGACATTAATCATCACAGTAAAGGCAGTAGCTGCCTCAATCACATACAGTGCACAGTGCGGAAGACACAATTGTGGCAACACTGTACTGCACCTTGGATATGCATAGTTGCTACAGCTGTACACAACAGAACACGTTTATCATACGTAGTACACGAAAACATGCTACAGTTGGCATTACCACACACCCACTGTAAGGTCACATGGCAGTATCCCACTTGTCATGCACACACACATGCTGTACCTCAGGAGTAGAGGCCTATCATGGGTCTGTGCAACACTCTGCAACATATAACACAGTCATGTTAGGCAATGCTCCCTACTGGGCACCTCACATACACATGTACAAGGTGTCCGTGTAATTGTGAACGTAGCCACGGCACTGCAGTTCAGGTACAGCATGCTAGGCAGTGGACTTGCACACAGTAGCTGTGGGTGACCACAAGATGCATGTTGATGATGTCACAGGGTACTACACCCCATCCAGTTACAGTGACCACAGTACTACTCATAGCAGTCATTGCTTTGCACCTCAATGTTGTGTGTGTGCAAACATATGCACCTATACACAATATGCATAGCATGTTGTGTGTGTGCTTACATATGCCAGTATACACAATATGCACAGCAGTCGCCATCCAAACAAAGTGTCACATATATGTCCTGGAATGCTAGTGTGTGTATCTGTCACTTGACACACATTGGGTATGTGCGGTGTTTAATGTTGCAGTCGTGTAGAATGCCATGCCATGTCTGGCACTGGCATATCTGTAATATGTCCCACACTCACCATAACCACTGTACACTGGTCATGTCGAGCATTGGGATACCTTCACGTCACCATGCACCACTCATCCCGTGTGTGTACCTAGCATGCATGTGCTACACCTGTGCCCACTATTTTCTGCTATGGACACAGATACTGTACTCAGACATGGATATCTATGTGTCACACAGATAACACATGCAGCCATGGCATGTATACTTGTGAGTGATGGTGCACAGGGCAATGCAGAGCTGATAATACCTGCACAGCAATGTTGTGTCCATGTACAAATTGTGTTCCAGGGTGTAGCCAGTCACTGAACAACTACACAGTTGCATCAGTGCCATGTATACTGCCATTACATTGGTTCGTCTACACTTGCACTGTATGGTCTTGTGCAACACATATTCTGCATGCTGACATGTGTGTGGTGACTGCTTACCTTGTGATACTGACACCCACCTTCACCCACTATAGAGTATGTGTTGGATTGCTGGTGTGTGTGTATGTGCTGTAGTGAGGTGTGTATCAGTGTTCATGCATTCATGTGTGCATGTGTTTATGTGTGCATGTGTTTATGTGTGCATGTGCTCATGTGTGCATGTGTGCATGTGTTCACGTGTGCATGTGTTCATGCGCAGACCGTAAAGTGTGTGTCCTGTCTTCCTCTCACAGGTGCTGAGATAGCGCTGGCCGAATGAAGCAGGGAACCTGAAGCCACTGCCACGAATAGTGCTGATGATGACACATGTATTATGACACAGGAAGGTTTGACAGGGTCTGTCGTTGGTCCACCAATCGACAGTACACAGCGTTCAACCCCATCTATGCGCACACTCATAATGCCACTACATCCCTCACCACCAATGGCCATAGGCGAGGGACAGTATACAGTTGGCACTGACCAGGAGAGTGTGGTATCCATGGCACTTGCATTCCCTCACAGCAGCCATAGCCGTATTCCTGGAACAGTACCACATAGGCGGAGGTCCAGGGGTTCTCGGGGGAGCACCGCTGGTCGTATTGCCCCTGGTAGGCGTGGCCTCACTGGTCTTACGACATCCAGTATGTTCCGGGCTGTAATGCAGGCTCAGGCACGTATGGATTGGTGCACCAGGCAGGGTCTTTGGGCACAGAGGGCACATTACACCGCTATCAATGACAGCATCTGTCATCGTGCTGGTGCCATCCGGATGTACACCGAGGTCATTGATTGACGTTGGGGGGAGACATTAGATGCTCTCCACAATATGACTTCCATGAGCCAGGACCATGTGGGATGGTTGCGACGTCGACGCGGACGCATGCCAGCAACAGCTGGCAGTGGTCGCGGATGGCCTCCGGTTCACAGCCACACCCGTAGTGCTAGTACCAGCCCCAGCACAGCTGAGGCTGGCCTGTCCATTTACCGTCCTAGTAGACCACATGCACGTGGCTCTGGCCAGTCCCAACAGGGACATGTGTCCAGTCGTCCTACCTCTGCTTCTGAGGACAGTACCCTTTCAGGACTGGTACCCGATACTGTCCGTAGCACCCCTGCTAGGCATAGGTACTGTGTCCGTGGCTGGAGAGAGTGATCTGTACAGCCTAGCAGGTGCAGTCTGTGGCTGTCCCACAAACTACTATATATGGCAACCACATGGTGGAGCTGTGTGCATGCAGACACACAAACATTAACCAAACAACTAGGGCTCACACATACACACACACATTACATCAACATTGGCCCATGCTGTACTGTTGTCCCTCACACACACACACACACACACACACACACACACACACACACACACACACACACGTCGATTGGATGGGTCAGTGTCAGGCTCTGGCAAGCAACAAAACGCCCTGTGCATATGATGATAACCTGTGTCACCTCCTGTCATCTGTAACATTGATGGAGGAACAGGCTAACCTGGTGCTGATGCACAGGGTGACACTATAGCAGTGTAGCAATATTAGCAAGTTGTCAGTAGGACAGTGTAATGACATCCTTGTAGGTATATCACAGCAGACATTCTGCATCAAAGCTCTGATTGTCAATGTAGCATTGTTTACACCACTGTTAAGTCTGAGTATGTATTGTCCACCCATGTGCCACTTGCCTGAAGTGTAATGTGTTGCCAGCTTGAGTTAGTGAGTGGACAATATGTGTGTAATGTGTGCAGGGCAGATTAGCAAGTGTACATCTGTGAACATGGTGGGTGTGCACTGTCTGTATGTACGTACATAGTGGACACATGGGACGTGTGGCATACCCTGTTGTACACATTGTTAACATCTCATATTATCTGTCAATGGCCAGTATGCATTCTACTACAGTTGTGTACTAACATGGGTAGACACGTGTGTACAACATGTGTTGACACTATGCTGTGGGTGATACTGTTAGTATCTGTCGATGATTTGCAGTCTGGTAGTATACACAACCTTAACAGCATGACTATAAGCAATCATTGGATGATGTCCTCACAAATGACACACAGTCGTAGGGAACTCAGTAACAGTTGGATCCTTCTGGTGCTACACTATAACACTAACCAGTGGTAATGACCGCCACCCATTCCTGTGTCCACATCTGTTTGGCATATTGCCCCTGTAGGTACATGCAAACACACTAGGGATGTGTACATCCAAATCTGGAAATGCATGCACTGGCCTACAATCCATTCCCTGGATGGGACACATATCCTTCACAAGGGTATCATACAGACAGATGCCTCTCATCTGATACATGCTGTATAGCAGTAAGACGACTATGGCATAGTCATCCACATGTAGTATACTTACTATCCCATCAGTACCACATAGGTGGTAGCCCTCCACATGTATGTTGGGTACCAATGTGTACATACAGCCTCATGTTATGTCATGTGTCACTTGGTATCCACATATCCATAGGTATTGTGGAGTCCCAAGATGTGTCACATGAGACATTAGAGGCCTGGATTCATACCCACAAGGCAGTTGTACACCTATAAAGACTGTCCATTACTGGCAGTCGTTGTTGTGTATGAACATGTCTGACATATACCCCAGGCATATACCCTCACTCACACTACTAAGGAACTGTCATGGTTGCGTGTGGCACAGATGACCTTGGCCACGGATCGCAACAGTGGATGGCCCTGTCACATACATACATATGTGACCTACGATCTGGGAAGCAGCGGCACAACCTGTCAATGGCAACAAATGTATTCATGTAGTATGCAGGCTTCACATCTATGTCATGATTAAGGGAACATGTACACATATATATTTGCCACGCAGATACCTGATGTGTGCAATGCACTTACTGTTGTAATCATAATATGCCATAACATCGTAAAAGCAAAACCCACACCGCAGTGACCAAGAGTGACACACACACACAGTCAGCGCTTGCAGGAGTCAAACTTCTACCTAACTATGTTATGATACTAGAGAGAGAAGCATTAACACAGCACGCTGTTTGCTTTACTGGGTGGTTTCTCTTCTCCTGCTGTATTCATAGGGTGGTGACATCATCAGTCTTTCCAAAGAGGAATGTACATCTTTTAGTGTGTTTTCCCAGTCTTCAAATAGGCCACTCCTTTCAAGGAGAGTTGCACACACATACAGTCAGCATTTGCAGGATTCAAACCCCTATCTAACTATGTTATGATACTAGTAAGAGACGCATTAGCACGGCACGCTATTTGCTTTACTGAGTGGTTTCCCTTCTCCTACTGTATTCATAGGGTGGTGACATCATCAGTCTTTCCAAAGAAGAATGTACATCTTTTAGTGTGTTTTCCCAGTCTTCAAAAAGGCCACTCCTTTCAAAGAGAATTGCATACACACACACACACACACACACACACACACACACAGTCAGTGTCCGCAGGATTCAAACCCCTACCTAACTATGTTATGATACTAGAGAAAGACACATTAGCATGGTGCGCTATTTGCTTTACTGGGTGGTTTCCCTTCTCCTGCTGTATTTCTAGGATGGTAACATCATCAGACTGGAGATGGTAATGTGTGTACACTTTGTTTTATGCCATTCCAGGATTGGTCCATGTGGGTCGTCAGGTGTCAACAGCTGGAACAGGAACTCATAATCCTTACCTTGTGTGATCTATCTGTGGACACATTGACATTGGTTTTGTGGGTACTACATGTGTCTGGGTTGTTGGTAAAGGGCTATTCAATGTGTATGTAAGACATGTGTAGCTGTGTTCAGTGATGTATGTCCTGGGTGGCTGCCTTGCAGATAGTCTAGCATGTTTGGGAACCATGATCCGCACATGAACATATCACAGTTAGTAGGGTTGTGTGTATGTCAGCTTCCAATAGCTCGGTTTCTGACTTCAACCATGACGAACTCCATGGCCTTGCAGATCAGACTTCATAGGCGTACTGGACTATACTTCCCATGGTGTGTTGTGCACCAACACTTGTGTGGAGCGCCACATGTTGCTGTAACACATTCAACGGTTCCATATCCTGTGTAGGGGTGGAGGCTCAGCTGACTGTTCAGGTGCAAGATCTGTTTGTTCTGCAGTTTATGCATGATGCATATTGGGAATTAATGTAGTCCACTTGATGCCATGCTTTTGGCATTGGGGGTAGCTGTTCATCCATTCTACATGTGATATCTCCTGGTATGATGATATGGACTATTGTCAGTGGGAGGTGGGTATGTAAATATGGGCCTGTCTGTCAGGATGTCGGCATTGTCAGTCAGGTACAGTTGGCCCAGACTCATGACATATATGTGTGTACATTGCTATATATGACATAGCTGTCGGAGGTGTCATGATTCAGTCTGGACTCCTTCTCATCTACTCTTTACAGAACACCAACAAACCTGAGCACTAATCCCTGTTATACTCTTTTACACACTTAACGCCCTACTGATCCTTTGTCATCTGGCTACAGAGTATGTCATCATGCTATCCCGGCATGTCCAGGGGTCGGCTTTGTGTGCACTCTCCAGTCCAGCTGGTGAAAATTGTGATGTAGACACAATCTTACATCTGCCTCCTGTACACAGACAACACTCTCCTCCTCCTGACAAACTCATATATATGTGTGAGATGCACCTATAGAGACATACAGGGTGCTGAACTCTCTCGACCCATGACTGGCATAGTCTGTCAGGTGGTGAAGGTAACCACACACCACATATCAGTCTCACATATCCTCTGGCGACAGCACTCAAACCACATTATCACACATACACATACTCGGATGCTGTACATGAACCCTGCCTAAGCAGCAGAGACCTCCACAGCAGGCACACACACAACTGCTACCCCACTGCAATACCCACATCTCACATAGTTCACAATGTCAGTGTGCCACACAGTCACTGCCCTTCGGGCTAAACACACATAATACACTTGTGATAGGTGACACTTATTGTCAGACACATTGACGTACCACTCACCAGCCCATACAAGGGAATAGTCTCTTTGTGCTGTCTGTCGGGTGCCAGGATCTGCCACATAACACATGCAGTCAAGTCACTCCAAAGCAAGTACAGGACTGGCACCATCATTGTCCATGCTGGTGCGTAAAACCTCAGATGTTACTCCCTGAACCACATGACATCGTACATGGAGGAACAGTATCATCATGTAGCCCAGACCAGTATGACCCTGACCTTGTCTAGCATCTTACACCCACCAAGTATGATGTCACAGTTTACAAACAAACATATCATGTTTAACAGTTGGCTAACAGATTGGTGTCATTCATAGGGGATACAGTGTCTGTCAGCCTGTGGTGACATGCTCAACATGCCAAGTAGCTTCACTATGGACAGCTTGCACCTGTCACCCTTGGACCTTCGAATGCTGGCTAAGGCTCTTGCTACCACCATAGTGCATTTGTTAAGCAGGGCTCAAAAGACAAACCCACCTCCATAGACATTACAGGTTAAATGACACTAAGGGTAATGATGCTCAACGCCAGATGTGTTACCCTCATATTTCGGCCACTCAGGACTCCCCTCAGTATGGGGGATAGCGATATCTGTGCACTAACAGACGCCTAGTTCAGGGTCACATATGCACACAGGCACTACCAGGTTATGTTACATACCATGCTTTCTGACCACAGGACTTGGAACGGACAACACAACTAGGGGGTGTATCCATATACATCACAGATACACACACCTCCGGGTTAGTAGCACTGCACTAAGCTTCACAGACCATACATATACAACTGCCATTGTGCGTAACTGCCTTTCAGTTTGATGCCTACTACAGACCATCCTCCCATACTCAGGAACCACACTTGGCTTTCCTGAGAACAGTGGAGGATATGAAGGTCTCCACAAACACCATTATAGTGGGTGACTTCAGATACACGAATATTGACTGTGGATACTACTCAAGCCCCAACAACGTCACCCTACAGTCGCTACAATTTGTAAATTCATATGCTATGGCACAACCAGTCACCACAGCCACAAGGGGGAATACATATTGGACCTGATCATCACCAACATGGGGACTCTATGTTCCACACCAGCGATATACCCCTCATTGGTAAGGTCGGAATATACATATATCTCACTGAACATACATATACACTCCACACACCCATCCTGGGTAATCTTGGTGTACTTCTGATGAGCCAACGTTTCACTTCACCAAAGCAAGGTGATATCCTTCAGAGACCCTGAGACAGTAGCAAATACAGCTCTGACTGCAGAATCCTTTACATACACATTCTATGGACACCTAGTGGACTGCATGGATTGTGCTACCCCAAATAACAACAGGACTCACTCCTCCAATGGCAGGGGACCTCTCTGGTAGACCCCAGCCATTAATAAGCTCTACAACGTCAGGAGGGAGCTACTACATGATAGAGCAAATCACAAACGGGGAAAGCATCTGTGATCTGTATTAGCAGGCAGCTACGAACACTCATGTACTTATCTAAGGTCTGCTTCTCACAGACAATTGCACCAGACACGTAGGACTATCACAAGGCCTTCATCAGTTATGTCAGGAATCTGGGTGAACACTAACTGATATGCTGTGAGTTCCTGCATACTGACTACACTTACCTTGAACCCACTGGCATAGCCAACATCCTGGCATACAGGTTCAGTGCAGATGCCCCCCCCCATCCCCCCCTAGGGAGCAACTATCCATCTCAACAGAGTGTAACCTCCCTGACACCACACAGTAACAGGTGTGTGCTGCCCTCCCCAAAGCATACATTACAGCATCCATGGGACCAGTTGGTGTCCCGGCGTGCATCTTACACGAGCTTCATGACAGACGTAACCCTCACATTACATCACTGTGCAATATCGGAGTTACTACAGGATATGTACCCACGGAATGGCGTACAACGACAGTGGTCCCACTCCACAGAGTTGGTGCCACAAAGGACCACAGACAATATTGCCCTATAAGCCTAACTAGCTTGTTCTGCTAAGCTATGGAGCGTATTGTCATGGGACTGTTAAACATAGACATCAGGAACCTACAGACACCGTGTCCTACACATTTCAGCATTGTTGTGGGCAGATATTGCCTCTTGAACATGTTTGTATTCTTTAGACAGTTAACAGGTCCATCAACATAGGAACAGTTGTACACGCTACCTCAACCTTGCTAAACCCTTCCACACAATAACCCACTGGGCCATTATGCACAGGCTCACCAGCATCGATAAGGACACATATCTCACATGATGGATTGCTACCTGGATCAGGGATAGCACCCACATGGTCAGAATTGCAGGTGCCATGTCTGACTATACACCAGTTACACATGGCATCCCACATGGCTTGGTCCTGGGACCTCTCTTGTTCAGTATATATTTGTCTGATGTACAGGCTACCACAGGGGGAATATGGCTGACCTTGTTCGCACTTGACTGCAAACTGGGTGCCATAATAAACTCTCCAGCTGCCACATACATACTCCAACAGGGTCTCACAGAGATGGATGACTGGTGCCTGAGCTATGGCCTACAGCTAAATGCCATTAGTTGCATAGTCATCCCCTTTGGGAATAACAACATGCCCACACATTACCAAATAGGTAGCACTCCATTACATATGGTAGGAGTTGTTAGGTGATTGGGGACATGACTTGTTTGTACTGTCACCTTTGACATTCACGTTGCCACAGTGGTGGACAGACCTTCTATATAAGCCACCTTATCCCATATGGTTTCACATCTAGATCGAGTGAGGTCATTGTGCCCCTATACTCATCACAACTATGCTTGGTTACACTGCCACCTTTGGGGTGTACCTTACTCAACACCTGCAGCAACTGTACTGGCCACAGATATGCAAGCAACAGCCACCCCTCAGCAATACACACGAATCACATATCTCACAAATTCAGTGTGCCTCACAGTCACAGCCCTTAAGGCCAAACAACACACCAAATACAGTTGTTATAGGGGACTCTATTGTCTGGCACACTGATGTCCCGCTCACCAGACTGAACAAGGAGAAGGTCACTGTAAGCTGCCTGCCGGGTGCCAGGATCCACCACATAACACAAGCACTCAGGTCACTCCAAAGCAAGTACACATATGACTCCATCATTGTCCATGCTGGTGTGAATGACCTGAGACGTACCTCCCTGGACTACATGAAAAGAGACATAGAGGAGCTCTCTGATCATGTAGCCCAGGCTGGTATGACCCTGACCTTGAGTAGCATTTTGCCATCACCAACAATGATGCCACAGTATAAAGACAAAATGATCAGTTTCAACAATTGGCTAAAGTATTGGTGTCATTCAAAGGGGATCCAGTGTCTGTCAGCCTGGGATGACATGCTCGACAAGCCATGTTGCTTTGCTAAGGACGGCTTGCATCTGTCACCCTTAGGCTTTCATATACTGGCCAAGGCTCTTGCCATCCCCATAGAGCCTTTTTTAGGCAAGGCTCAAAGGACAAACCCACCTCCATAGACAACCCAAGGATAAACAAACTAAAGGTAATGCTACTCAATGCCAGGAGTCTAAACCTCAAGATGCACGCACTCGAGGCTCTCCTCAGTATGGAGAAAATCGATGCCTGTGTAGTAACAGAAACCCGGTTCAAGGCTCCTGAGAGCACCCCAGCACTACCAGGTTATAACTCATACCATGCATTTCGGCCACAAAACTCAGACTAAAGCAGAAAAGGAGGGGGAGTATCTCTATTCATCAAGGATACCTACACCTCCAGGTTAGTGGCACTGCATGAAGCATCAGAAACCATCCATGTGCAACTAACAGTGGTCAAAACTGCCTTTCAGTTTGTAGCCTGCTACAGAACACCCTCCCTATTATAGGAACCCCACTTGGCATTCCTGAGAACACTGGAGAATATGACGGTCTCTCCAAACACTTATGTTATTGAGTGACTTCAACTACCCAAACATTGACTGGGAAAACTACTCAAGCTCAAACACCCCTGCCCAACGGTTCCTTGCATTTATACACTCTAATGTGATGGAACAACTGGTCACCACTCCCACAAAAGGGAACAACATATTGGACCTGGTCATCACCAACATGGGGACTCTATGTTCCACACCAGAGGTAAACCCCTCATTGGTATGATCAGACCATAAACAAATTTCCATGGACATCCATAGCCCATCCCCAGCCATGGAAATCACTGTGAAGAATTTTTCAAAAGCCAACTTTGCACTTCTCAAGACTGAGGTGGAATCCTTCAAAGCCTCCGGGCCAGAGGATAATACAGCCCAATCCGCAGAATACTTTACAAATGCATTCTATGAACACCTGCAGGAATGCATGGATTGTGCTATCCCAAATGAAACCAAGACTCACTCCTCCGAACACAGGAGACGTGTCTGGTGGACCCTGGCCATAAATGAGCTATACAACAGAAGGAGGAAGCTACTACATGACAGAGCCAGATCCCAAAAAGGGAAGGCATCTCTGATCAGTATTAGCAAGAAACTTCGATCCCTCATAAAATCATCAAAGGCCAGTTTCAAAAGGAAAATTGCCCTAGACACTACAGATAATCACAAGGCCTTCTTTAGTTATGTTAGGAATATGGGTGGAAACTCCCAGATATGTTCTGAATTGTTGCATGATGGTACGAAATATACCAAACCTGCAGACATAGCCAACATCCTGGCAGACAGATTCAGTGCAAAATTCTCCACCCCTTCCCCCCCAAAGGAACAAATGCCTACCCCAACTGAATGTAACCTCCTTGACATCACAGATGCACAGGTGAAAGCTGCCCTCTCCAAAACAGAAATGTCAGCATCTATGGGACTGGACGGTGTCCTAGGCTGTGTCTTACACGAGCTCCAAGACAAACTGAACCCTCACATTACGTCACTGCTCATACTTAGCCTTACTACAGGATATGTACCCAGAGTATGGCATACAGCTACAGTGGTCCCACTCCACAAAGGTGGTGCCACAACGGACCCCGGGAACTATCGCCCCATAAGTCTGACTAGTCTGGTCTGTGCAGCTATGGAGCGTATTATCGTGAAACTCATACAACACAGACATTGGGAGCCTCCACACACTGGACCCTACCCAATTTGTCTTTGTTATGGGCAGATCTTACCTCTTACACCTAGTTGATTTCTTTGAAACAGTTACCAAAGCCATAGATGAGGGCAAGGTAGTCCACACAGCCTACCTGGACCTCGCAAAAGCCTTCAACACAATACCCCACTCGGACATCATAAATAAGCTTACCAGCTTAAATATCAAACCCTATATCACAAGATGGGTTGCAAACTGGCTCAGGGATAGAACCCACATGGTCAGAATCACAGGTGCCATGTCCGAATCCAAACCAGTTACAGGTGGTGTCCCACAGGGCTCAATTCTGGGACCTCCCTTGTTCGGTATGTACTTCTCTGAGGTTCAGGCTAACATGGGGGGATTATGGCCGACAAAGTTCACTGAAGACTGCAAACTGGGGGCCATAATCGACTCTCCAGCTGACACAAGCATCCTCCAAAAGGGTCTCACAGACATGGATGCTTGGTGGCAGAGCCACGGCCTCAAGCTAAATGCTAAAATGTGCATAGTCATCCCCTTTGGGGAAAACAAGGTGCCCACAAATTACCACATAGGTGGTAATACATTAAGTACGGAAGAGTAATTAGAGATTTGGGGACCAACGTAGATAGTAATCTCTCCTTTGATAATCACGTTGCCAAAGTGGTTAGGAAGACCTTCTATATAGCCCACCTTATCACGACAGGGTTTGCATCTAGATCAAGTGAGGTCATTGTGCTCCTCTACTCATCACTCATCAGGCCCATACGTGAATATAATGCCCCTTCTGGGATGTACCTTACATGACATCTGCAGCAACTGGAGAGACCCCGAACATACCTCACCAAGAGGATCATGGGCTACAAACAGATGCCCTATGCAGCTCGACTAAAGAAACTCCAGCTCTACTCAGTTGCTTAGCGCCTACTCAGAGGCGATCTATGCCTGACGTACAAAGCCATGTCAAACCCAGAATTAATGGACATGCTCCAATTCCGGATATCCAACTCCCTTGTAGCTACACACTCCAGGGACATATACCTCAGCACAGATGTTAATAGGACATGCTGTAGGGACAGATTTTTATCCCAGGCCTCCACTCACTACGGATTGTGAACAGTTTCACATAGGCAGAGCCACCCACTGACCACCTACAGGGGACATCTTGACGTCTGTATGGGTGAACGTATGTTTACCCCTAGGATATCTTCTGTGTCCCTGCTAGACAGAGGCACACTAGCCTAAACGTACATGGGCTATCTTGTGTGGCCTACTATTCACTGGCACAGTGTAGTAATCTGACAGGGCTGCAAAAGCCAGACACATTCTGGCCAGGCTTGTACATACCCTAGGACAGATAGCCTAGTATCGACCTCTGAACCTATTCTTATGTTCGGGATGCACAATATTTATTGCTGCTATTGTTTGCAGGTCTTTATCGTCTTTGCTTTGCCAGTTTCTATGAACAACTTAGGTATCTGCGGAACATATTTGATCATGACAGGCTTCCACTATATTATATATGTGTCTGTTGTCATGTAACTGTGTGCACAAGGGCGGATTGCTGGATAGTGAGATGTTCCTGGGTTAACACATGCAACTGCCAGATATGTGTGGCCCACTGCTGTACTCAGACATGGCCTGTGAGTATGCCCAGTTAAGGCTTTCCATGTTTTGTTGCCTGACATATGTCCTTTCCATGTTTTGTTGCCTGACATATGTCTCATTTATTCAAGTGTGTGAGCATGCCCAGTGTGACCTTTCAGTATGTTGCGATCTGAAGTCCACTACATTTGTGGATGTGTGTGAACATGACCAATATTCACATTTATACTGTGTGTGTTGGAAGTCAAATTTTGTTCTTACTGCAGGACTCACCTTTGTGTCATAACTCAACAGGGATTATGCTGTGCCTGCAGGGTTACTATGAGATACTTTGCATAGACTTATCAACATTCCTTCATACTGGCTGAACACTGCAATACTGTCATGGTTTAGTGGTTCAGTACTTTTACTATGGTGCACAGTATCCTGGGTTCGAGGCCCATCAGTGCTTTATATTTTCATACTGAGCAGACCAGCCTGCTTAAGGGCCAGTTAAGCAAATATGAGCATGTTGGCTTTTGTTCAGCTATGCCCTACTTAGACCAGGCTTGTCTGACATTGCTGTATATTCACCAACTTTGCTGGACATTGCCCAATATTACTAGACATTGACCACAATTGTACTAGTTGGTGTGTGCAATTCTGTTTGCATATACTACATGGTGGTAAATGCTATTTAGCACTACCTTACATTGCTTAACACATGGCAATCATGCCTCAAGTGATGCTGCAGGGCTGCCTATGTCGGATGCACATACTACACTCCCTGTACATGTTTGAAAGCAGGTATTGTCGACTTAGGCATCCCTTTTACTATATGTGTGAGTCAGAGAGAGGTATAATTTCCAGGGTTCCTACTGAGCCAGTGTATGTGCTTTGCATTGCCTCTTTGCCAAGGCCAAAGCATACTGGGAACGCCTCCTTCTGCCTACTGGGGCAAGCTCAGGTTGTTCCTCCTCCGAGTCATGCTCTGCCTGTGATGAGCTTGGCAATGGTGGGGGGCTGTTTGGCCCAGGCTTATGCTGGTCCTGCTACAGCTGTTTTTACAGGATCATATTATGTAGCATAGCACATACCATGACAATTTGGGTACATGTAGTTGGTGAGTACTGCAAGGCTCCACCAGATGTGTCCAGGCACCGGAACCGTGACTTGAACATCCCAAACACACGCTCGATTACATTTCGTGTTTGTCTGTGTGCCTCATTATGGCGTTCCTGTTCATGTGTGTGTGCATTTCTGATGGGTGTCATCAGCCACGGCTCCAGTGCATAGCCAGCACCCCCCACTAGGTGACCATGTGGGATGTCCCCACTGGCAAATGTCTGGTACAGCTGCATCAGATGCCAGATATGGGAATCGTGGTAGCTTCCAGGGCAGCCAGCACACACATTCAGTATTATGCCCTGGGCATCACACATGACCTGGCAGTTGATGGAGGGGAAGCCCTTGCAGTTAATGTAGGCCCTACCCCGCTCACTGGCTGGTGCTTTGATGCGTATGTGCGTGCAGCCTATTGCACCCACTACCTCTGGATATTCTGCTATTTGCTGGAAGAGACGCATATTGCTGGCCAGTACCTCACGGGAATTGGGAAAATATACATGATCACCGACATGTGCTGACATGACATCCAGGAACTGGTGCCGTACCCTGGACGCTGATGCCTGTAATATCCCCATCATATCACCAGTAGGTCTCTGGAAGGTACCTGTTGCTAGTATTCGTAGGCCAACACATACCTTGGTTTCCACTGGAATGGGTTCCCCTCTGTTGGTTCTGTGTGTGAGGCATGGCCTGCACAGCTCAACAATTTGCTGCATGAGGTCTCTGTCCACTCTATAGTGCTCCACTATCTGCAGCTCATGTAGCCCCTGGTAGGTTACCCTGGGCCTGTACACTCTTCTCCGTCTCCTCACTGGGGGTTGGTTGGCGGCATTCCCATTGTCACCACCCTCAGCATGTTGCATATGTCAGTTTATGACAGCAATGGCAGCCCCTAACATTTCTTTGTCTCAGTTAAGCCTTTTCAGTATTCACTTCTCTTAGCTTACTGCAGTGCTGCAGTGTCTCTGAGAAATACATGGTGAAAAGTTGTTTGCAGAGTTTTAAGTGCTGGGCTGGCTGGTTTACTGCCTGTGTAATTGCCTGATTCTGATTATTTCCACCTGCTGGCTCTGCTGACTCTCCCTGGTTAACTTCCTACTGTTTGTTGTACTTCCTTTTCCCTTTCCATTTCCTCAGGGGGGCAGCGCCACGCACACTAGCGCACACATGCACGTGCTAACACACGCGCGTACAGGCTTAGAAGGGATTACATTAGCTAATTCCTGCTTAAGCGCATGCACACAGGTGCAAACGCGCTTACATTACTGTGCACTGCCTTATACATGCTTACTCCGGCTTTAACGCACGCACTCATGCTCACACGTGCGCACACTCTCTTATTCGGGTTTATAGGCGCGCACACACGTGCATACATGTTGCAGGCATTTTTACAAGAACCTTTAGTGAAACCCACAGTGTGCACCTTCTATTCCTTGACTTTGGCTAGGATACCTGGTGACAAAACTCTTCCAGTGATGAGCAACTGACAGCTAACACATGCCACTCTGCTCCAGTGAGCTTATCTTCTTTCATACATACCCCCCTCATGATGTCACCTATATCCTACTCTGTTGCTCCCCTTATCCTAGTCTTACACTCCACTGACTGTGCTCATTTGCTATGTAGACTTGGGATTCACTATCCTTACCCTCATTTGCATAGGATTGCCTACTAATGCTTGGTTACATCTCTTAGACTGGGTTCCCCCCTTAGCAACCTCTACTCGGTAGCCATGTTGTCTTCAGCCTGCCATTGCCTTGCATTGTACATTACAGATTCCCATAACATCCACATTTGTGGAGTTTAATTCTTAGTGTTCTGTTTTTTTTTTTAGAGTGCAGCCCATTTGCGCGGCGCCGCGCTATGATTAAACATCAGCCATAGGGGAAAAAAATTAATTTTCTTTCATATTGCATCAGCAAACATTGCCAATAGCCATATATTTGGCCATTGGCATGCTTCCTCTACTGGATGCATCCTTTATTTGGAGCTGTCACGGCTCTGTTTTCTTATTTGCAGAATGGTACTCAGTTGTCAACTGAGTACATTTCTGCAAATAACACTGCTCTTACTCGGACAGGTTTGGGTTTCCTGAATCGCAAATCTAACTCATTTGCATGCCTTTTGGCTGCAATTGAGGTCATTTGCATGTCCGGGCCCTGTCCGTGTAAGAGCCGTTTTGGGAGCTCTCTTGCACGCCCCTGCAGGCTGTTCCTGGATCACTCGTCGGACATGATGGCTGCATGGAGTCTTACTCTACTCTTAGACTCCGTGCAAGCCATCGTGAATCCGGCCCAATGTGTACTACAAAGGGCTGATTGAGAGTAAATTGAGTTATAAATGGTGAGTGAAATTGCCTGAGCAGTTACATTTACTAAGCAACAATTAACTTCAAGTGTGTATGGCTGAAAATGAGAAAAAAAATGACTCCTTTTTGGTCAGTCAGTCAGTTCCCAATGTACAGTAGAGCAGCCCTACAACACCTACCTCTGAGTCATCCCTGATTGCACAGAACATCCACATGTATGCAGCTTTCTGTGGTCAATACCATGTGTCCTTATTCTGTAGGAAGGAGAGTGAAATATGTCCTTTTTCATCAGTGCTCTACGAAGATTAATACGTTGAGGTAAATAAGTAAAGAAAAAGATGTGGTTGTCTGGCAAAGGGCGGGTGACTGCAGTTGCCAAATAATGCCAGACATTTGAGTTTTGGACTGCATATGTTTCACTGCAGGAATAATAATGCATAACGTGTCTTTATATCAGATGTCAACATTTGGAAGGGCAGTATTGCACACCTGCCCCCTTGCTATGTTAGTTCCCTGACAACATTAAAAAAATGGAGGCTCTGAATGAGCTAATATGTTGATGCATAGTAGCTCTTTCCTATCGTGCTAACCATCACAATATGCAAGAGCTAATATAGCATCTGCATAAAATTATTGCTGGGTCACACATACCGTAATGGCAGCCTTTAGGCAGCCAACATCTTATTTATGGCTGCATCTTTCACCAGTTGAAAAACACTGACTACCAGTGTCCAGTCTGACATTCCTGTAACAATGCCATTGTTTCATTTCCAACATTGCACCTGTCACCCCTGGGCTTTCGGATATTGGAAAAGGCTCTTGCTTCCCCCATAGTGCCTTTTTTAGGCAAGGCTCAAAAGACAAACCCACCTCCATAGGTATCACAAGGGATAAGAAACTAAGAGTAATGCTACTCAACACCAGAAGTCTAAACCTCAAGATGCATGCACTCGAAACTCTCCTTAGCATGGAGAACATCGATATCTGTGCAGTAACAGAAACCTGGTTCAGGGTTCCCGAGAGCACCCCAGCACTACCAGGTTATACCTCATACCATGCTTTTCGGCCCCAAAACTTGGACTGAACCACAAAAGGAGGGGGAGTATCGATATTCATCAAAGATACCCACACCTCCAGGTTGGTGGCAAAGCACGAAGCATCAGAGGTTATCCATGTGCAACTAACAGTGGGTAAAACTGCCTTCCAGTTTATAGCCTGCTACAGACCACCCTCCCAAACCCAGGAACCCCACTCAGCCTTCCTGAGAACACTGGAGAATATGAAGGTCTCTCCAAACATCATTATATTGGGCGACTTCAACTACCCAAACATAGACTGGGAGCATTACTCTAGCTCCAACACCCTAGCCCAAAGGTTCCTAGAATTTATAAACACAAATGCTATGGAACAACTTGTTACCACTCCCACAAGAGGGGAAAACATACTGGACCTGATCATCACCAGCATGGGGACTCTATGCTCCAGACCAGAAGTGTATCCCTCACTGGTAAGATCAGACCATAAACTAATCTCACTGGATATTCACATCCCGACCCCACACCCTGCCCAGAAAACCACAGTGAAAAACTTCTAAAGCAAATTTCACACTCCTCAAAACCGAGGTGGAATCCTTCAAAGCCCCGGCCTTTGGAAAATATGCCCAGACCGCAGAATCCTTTATAAACGCATTCTATGAACACCTTCAGGAATGCATGGATCATGCGATCCCAAATAAAACCAAGACCCAATCCTCCAAAGGCAGACGTCCTGTCTGGTGGACCCCAGCCATAAACAAACTATACAATAGAAGGATGAAGCTACTAAATGATAGAGCAAAATCCCAAAAGGGGAAGGCATCACTGATCAGTATTAGCAAAAAACTACGGGCACTCATAAAATTGTCTAAGGCCAGCTTCGAGAGAAAAATTGCACAGGACACTAGGGATAATCACAAGGCTTTCTTTAGTTATCTTAGGAACCTGGGTGGTAATTTCCAGATATGCTCAGAATTAGTCCAAAATGACAAAAAATACACTGAACCCACAGACATTGCCAACATCCTAGCTGACAGGTTCAGTGCAAACTCCCCCCCTCCCCACCAAAAGGGCAAATATCTATCCCAGCAGAGTGCTGCCCCCCTGACATCTCAGATGCTCAGATGCTCAGGTAAGAGCCGCCCTCTCCAAAGCAAAAAACACAGCATCAATGGGACCAGACGGTGTCTCAGGCTGCTTCCTACATGAACTCCAAGAAGAGCTAAACCTAAACATAAAACTACTGTACAATCTCAGCCTTACTACAGGATATGTGCCCAAAGAGTGGCATACAGCAACAGTGGTCCCTCTCCATAAAGGTGGTGCCTCAACTGATCCTGGAAACTATCGCCCCATAAGCCTGACTAGCTTGGTCTGCAAAGCTATGGAAAGGATCATCATGGACCTCATAAATAAAGATATTGGGGACCTACAGACACTGGAGCCTACCCAGTTTGTCTTTGTTAAGGGCAGATCCTGCCTCTTAAACCTGGTTGATTTCTTTGAAACAGTCACCAAGGCCATTGACGAGGGGAAGGTGGTCCACACAGCCTACCTGGACCTCGCAAAAGCCTTCGATACAATACCCCACTCGGGCATTATGGATAAGCTCACCAGCTTAAATATAAACCCCTATGTCACTAGATGGCTCAAGGACAGAACCCACATGGTTAGAATTGCTGGAGCCATGTCAGACTCCAAACCAGTTACAAGTGGTGTCCCACAAGGCTCAGTCCTGGGACCTCTCTTGTTCGGTATATATTTCTCGGAGGTACAGGCCAACACGGAAGGACTGTGGCTGACAAAGTTCGCATATGACTGCAAACTGGGCGCCATAATCGACTCTCCAGCCGACACAAGCATCAACTAAAAGGGCCTCATAGAAACAGACAACTGGTGCCAGAGCCATGGCCTCAAGCTAAATGCCAAAAAGTGTATAGTCATCCCCTTTGGCAAAAACAAAGTGCCCACAAATTACCACATAGGTGGTAATCCATTAAGTTCAGAAGAAGTAATTAGGGACCTGGGGACCCAAGTTGATAGCAATCTCTCATTTGACAACCACGTGGCCAAAGTGGTTAGAAAAAGATTTTATATAGCCCACCTAATCATGAAGGGATTCACATTTAGATCAGGGGAGGTCATCGTGCCTCTCTACTCATCCCTCATCAGGCCCATAATTGAGTACAATGCCCCTTTTGGGATGTACCTTACCAGACACCTGCAGCAACTGGAAAGACCCCAAAAGTACCTCACCAAGAGGATCAAAGGGCTCAAACAGATGCCATATGCTGCCCGGTTAAAGAAACTCCAGCTCTATTCAGTGGCATACCACCTGTTCAGAGGCGATCTGTGCCTGACGTATAAAGCCATGTCCAACCCGGAATTAATGGACATGCTGCACCTCAGAAAATCCAAATCCCATTCAGCTACGCACTCGAGAGACTTGAACCTCAGCACTGAAATAAATAGGACATGCTGGAGGGACAGATTCATAACCCAGAGGCTCCCTTCACTCTGGAATGAAATCCCGGTCCAGGTTAGGCAGAGTCCCTCATTGACTCTCTTCAAGAGGAATCTTGATGAGTGGATTGGAGATCATAGGTTTACCCCGGGTATCACTTCTGTGTCACTGTTAGACAGAGGCACAGTATACTAACCTCGAAAAAGGGCATAGCAAAATAAATTTAAAGTGGGTGGCGAAAGCCAAACACATTCTGGCTAGGCTTATAAATGCCCTAGGGCATATAGTCTAGTATGAACCTATGAACCTATGAACCTATTAGTAACCTAATTTCAACTGATAACTATACCATAACATATAACTATATATGTTTATGTAGTAGCTCTCCCCTGGGAATGAGGGACCCCTTTATGTTTAATTGCATTTAAATATGCCTTGATTCTACTAGTTGTTCATTATAGTGTTTACTGTTATATGCACTGTGTCTATCATCAAGCTATTGCACGGTGCTGCTATGATGTTTTAATCTCCTGACTGAGAACACTTTTCTGTCCAAAAGTGCTGTGTGTATCAGACATTGATGTTGCAGTCCGTCATGTTTTCTTTTATACATTAGCGTAGTTACATGGCATATGCTAGTATTAGCTACTGTAACTGATGGCATACATTGGTAAGACACCTAGCGCTGCATATGCTGCTGGCTAGTGTCCAGAGTTTGCTTTTTTTAGCTACCACTTACCATCACTGTACCTTTGGGTGTACAGCAAATGACTCTGGAAATGTGGAGCGAAGTAGCCCAGGAAGAACTACCACATGGAATATGCATTTTTTCTGGATCGTGCAGACAGAATTTTGGCTTGAGTTAGAAAAAAAATTATGGGCTTTTATCTCAGTACAACCCATTACAAAAAAGACCGTGTGGACTGCAAACATTTATGATGGAGGAAAAGAGTCATGAAGATACTGTTTTGCTTACTTTAAAACAGTTGGCTGTATTTTTCCCACCGATAGATTTATGCACTAAGGTTATACATTTTTTATAAACTGGTGCCTCCAGTCTTCCCTTGACATACAATAAATGATACCTGTCTTTGTTTCATGACTGCATGGAGTCACCATGTAGTTGCATTCATATAAGCAACAATAAAAATGATTTTTTTCTGCTTACTGTTGCTTTGTATGGATAATCCTTATCTTTCACTAAACCACGAGCTCTCTGGATATAACGTAAAGCATTTTCTGGGTAGTCTCTTAAACACGGGTAGGCAAATCTTCCACAATCCATGATTTGTTGTTCACTTAGACTGTTTAGGTGACCAGTTTTGATGCAGATATGAGACTCAATGGCTCCAACCTGTGTAAATGCAAAATTAATGGAATTTTAGTAGGCAATATGAGTAAGTGCATGTTTTAATTATATAATTTAGGAATCTAAAATTCTCTTAAACTGTTAGCAAACCTATAGATTTTTTCTTTTGGTGTGATAGTGGGCCTAAAAAGAAATTGCAGTTATCCAGTGAAACTCATGTTTAAATTAACACACACTGTTTCATGGACCCAGAAATACTGTAGGATGGTTTGGTACAGAGTACATTTTTACATAATGAATGTACTTATTGATAAAACATGGCTTTCCTGCACTGCAAATGCAGTGTGGCTGTATTTCGTTACTGACAGTATACAATACTTTTTATTTATCTATTTATTTATTTGCTTTTTTATATATTTGATTTTATTACTAGAGTATTGAAACCAAGTTGGATAATTGTTCTATAATAAAGTGCATGGCTTTTCCATAGCAATGTAGACAATATCATAATATCTTATCCAGTATTTGGAAAACTGTAGATATAGTAATCACATTTTCCAAGGATAAACTTCTTCATAGTCAATATGGGACTTTTTTCATTAAAAAAAAATAGGAATATCTAAAAATGTTTTTTAGACAATCCAACACATTAGATTCCCAACATATAGCTCTAATACAACTTTGAAAGGTCTTTATTGCAAAGCACACATTCTGGCAACAAATCTGATGAACTGGTTGGTATAGTTACTGAACAACACAATAATATCAACTGGGAACACACCAGCCCTGCAGATTCCAACTTACATAGAATATGAATGCCACAGAGTGAACTCTAGGAGTACAGGAGTAATATTATGGATCCATAGTAGCGTTTCATCTCCAATTATGAATATATTGAATGACAGAATATATAACTATTCAGATTTTTGATCCCTTTTCAAGTAATTCCTTTAAAATTGTCTTTTCTTACCATAGTTCTATTATGAATGAACTTTAAAACAGGGATTACCTCATGTGTTTAAATCATAACTTACCGATGAAAGAGATTATATTTCTTGGGCAAATTTTTCTACAAAAACTACTTATGAAAAAACAATTATTGATATCATATTACAACAGGGATTGAGCCAACTCATCACTAAAGGTACAAGGGGAAATAACATTCTAGATTTAGTTCTTACTGATAACCCTGCTGTTATCATCAACTTAACATTCAGATTTTCAGATCACAACTCTCTGAAATTTCAGTTAAAAATATAGACTGCTGCACTAAGTTCATAAAAAATGCAATTACAAAAGACTCAATTATAGGGATTTAATAGAGTCAATACACTTAACATATTGACATTCACGTTTATTGAATCATGAAGTAAATTTTGAATACAATGCTTTGCATGAATTGCTTCTAAACAACATTGAATTCACAGTTATTTACAAGCATAGTTCACTTTAAATATATATTCCCCCATGGTAGAATTTGGATCTTCTTAAACTGAATAAGAAAAGCAAACAAAAAAGGTTTATATAAACACCCAACAAATTAGTTTTGTAAAGAAACTTGCCTTACATGCTAATACAAAAATATTTAATAAGTATAGTAATAGTATCAGCAATTCTTATCAGCCAGTAAACTCTGTAAAATCTGATGGTATTGTAGTACACAATTCTTTGAATATAGTACACTTATTCAACCAACAGTGCACAACACTATTCACTGTGAGATCTATTTTTTTCAGATTGTCAACTAACATTGTAATTTCCAGCAGATCAACTTGCCCTGTTATATCTTATGGGATGATATGCTCAACATTGCTCTGGAGAAGTGCATTATGGTGTGAACGAAAGCACTTAACGTTTTGTTTTGTTTTAGGTTCATAGATATGTACTAGACTATTGCCCCTAGGGCATAATTCAGCCTAGCCAAAAAAATGTTTTCCTTACTCTTCCCTCTCAAGTAGATTGAATGAATTGTGCTTCATGAAAAATATATAATAAATAATTATACTATATAAAAAATATAATAATGAATAAATGCATCACTCCAATATATAAATAAATGTATATACAATATATGTAAAAAATGATAAAATAATTAATAATGAAAGAATACATATATAATGAATTAATAACAAGATATACCACTTAAACAAAATGAACATCATATATGTTCAATATAAAAGTTATATCTACTAACTAAAATTCCTACTTATATACATATATGAAACATTATTATAAAATGTAAGGAAATATAAAAAAATATATATATATATGCATATATATATATATATATATATATAAAATTCATTAATAAATCAACTAATAATGCATCTAAATGGCATAATATAAATATATAAAATAAAATAATGTATACATTTCATTGATATAGACATATTTGTATATCTCTATCCATAAGGTATAATTAAATGCATACCATTTCATTCTCCTTATGAACTCACATATATCTGAACATTACTGCAACTAAACATAACTTCATTTGCATTTTTGAATCAAAACTGGTTTGATTGTAATATGATCATTGAGCCCAGGCAGTGTAGATGCATCTGTGAAAAGTTGCCACCAGACCTCCTTATATCCCAGAGCTGCCTTGTAGTTGCCTCCCCGGGGATCTATCTTAATATTCTCCAAAATAGCAAACTTAAATGTATGATGGTTACCACATTTCTCAATGTGCCTATGGAGTGCATTGTAGTTGTCACTTCTTCTAATACTGTACATATGATCATAAATTCGCTTTTTTAGGCTCCTTTCGGTCTTTCCTATGTAAAACCCTAACCTAGCCTAACTTTGTGTTCATAATGGGATGCAACATAAAGATGTATTTAGAGCATGGTAGAATAAGTAGTGTATGGTATACTAATACTAAACACACAACAAAGTGTGGTTGCTGCAATCAGTGTCATACTATTATGGAAGATGAAAGAGTGACATTGGATAATGTTAAAACACAGATTTTAGTTAGGCAGGGGAATTGTAACTACAAATTAGTGTTATATATTGCTAAATGTATAGTGTGTACAGGGTATTACATAGAAAAAAATGAAAGGAGCCTAAAAAAGAAAATTTATGTATGGTTGTACAGTTAATAAATCGTAAATAAAAAAATTGCAAATAAATAAATGTATATCACTGAATTTACATTATGATGGGTACTTTATGCAGTGAATGCTGTAAAACCGAATGCAAAACTGAAAATGCCAAGTTACAGACATTTTTATTATTGAAATATTCCTTTGAATATTAATTTTTTAGGATAGCAAAGTCACGCCTACTATATTTTTTCTGATTTGTTTCAGGGTAGAAGAAGAAACTGAAGTAGATCTAGGTAATCAGGAAAGCAGGTATGAAAGTTGACTGGAAAGATGACATCTTACAAGATAGTCTTCTTAGTCTTAGACTGTCCACTTGTAACTTGTTACATACCACTTTTCATATGTCAAGAAGCTTACATAAGACTGGACTTTTGAGCACTCCCAAATGCCATCTACAGTGGACAGTGGTGAAGGTAAGATGTAAGCAGTTCTTGTTTTCTTTTAATCTGTAATCCCTGATCAGTTGTTATTGCAGACTTATCTGACCTAGAAATAGCCCTCAAAAAAGCATTATAAGTACCCATAATGCATTGCACGAAAATTGGACAATTACTGCACAAGTAGTATGCATCTGTTCAAAGTGACTGATAAAATTTTATTTTATCTATTTTAACATTTGCTTGCCAAGATAGTCCGACTGGACAACAAGTGTCCATTTTCAGCGGAGTCCTACAAGTAGTATGCATCTGTTCAAAGTGACTGATAAAATTTTATTTGATCTATTTAACATTTGTTTGCCAAGATAGTCCGACTGGACAACAAGTGTCCATTTTCAGTGGAGTCCTGGGGAGAAAAACTCCATAAGTTTACAGAGAGAAGAAAATTTTACAAAAGAGACATTACGGAGTAATAGCATACAGATTGTAGACTTTACAGCCATTAGTATACAATAAGAGGATATTCCCCCTTTAGGTTGAAAATACAACTGTACAGAATATACAATGAGAGTAGATAAGAACCTGGGAGACCATTGCAAGATGTTTCACAATTGAATAAGACTATATAAATAAGTTTTCAATATATACATTCAAGCAAATATACATGCAAGAGTGTACATACATATATATGCATACACATACATACACATATATACATACATACATATACACTATATATATATATATATATATATATATATATATATATACACTATATATATATATATATATATATATATATATATATATATATATATATATATGTATACATACACACACACACACACACACACACACGCATGCATATATGCACACACACACACACACACACACACACACACAGACATATACACACACACACACACACACAAGGATACACACACACACACACACACACACACACACACACACACTCATATATAGGTTATTGCTCACACATGGATAGGTATAGTTAGATGGTGTTTTTTATGTTGTCCAGGACAGATGGGGTGTAGAAATAGTAAGTGGACGAGGCTTCAGGGGGTCAATTACAGGTGCATAAATGGTTGGTGAAGAGGTATGTTTTAAGTTTGCTTTTGAAGGAGGGTGTGGAGTTTTGTAGTCTGAGATCAGGGGGAGGTTTATCTATATTTGTGCTATTTCATGGGCAAATAGTGATTCCCCATAGTTGTTTTTGCATGTAATGGTTTTGATTAAGGCTTTGTTGGAGGACCAAAGTTGTCTATTTGAATTGTAGAAGTTCAGCATGCCAGTCAGGTCAGGAATTTTCTTGGGATAGTACATAATTAGATGAGATAGGCTGAGTTGATGGTACCTTAATGGGTTTGGAAATTCAAGCCAGTGCAAGGCTTGTAGGGAAAGGCAGTGGTGGGATTGTGATTTGGCATTGGTAGTGAATCTAAGAATTTTGTTGTAACAGATGGAAAGTTTATTAAAGTCAGTTTTGTAAAGATTAGTTAGAATTGGGGATGCATAACGTAGAGTAGATAGGAGGTGGGTCCTGGCTATTGCAATTCAAGATTCATTGATTAGATAACTTTTACAGCGACAAAGGGAACCTAGCTTTTTGTGGACTTTAGAGATAGTTGTTTATATATGCTTTGTGAATTTGAGTTCCTGGTCAAAGGCAACTCCTAGGGGTTTAGCCTCAGTGACAGGGGTGATTTGGGTTTTGCTGATGGAGAGTATAGTAGTGGTTGTATTTTCTTGGAATTTAGTATGAGTTGTGAGTTGTTAGGCCAGTTCTCTATTTCAGAGAAGGCTTCTTGCGCTTTTTGTTGGAGAAGTTGGATGTTGGGTGCAGAGCATATGAGAGTTGTGTCGTCAGTGTATTGGACTATGTCAGCTTTAGAGGTAGCTGAGTGGAGTTGTTTTTTGAAGATATTAAAAAGAAGGGGTCCTAGGATTGATCCTTGCGGCACGCCTAAGGAGGTTGAGAGGGGGGGATAGAGAGTTATGCCATTTGACAGATTGTTGGCAGTTATCTAAATAGCTTCTAAACCAGAGGAAGGTGGGGTTGTTAAGGTTGAGGTCAGAGACAAGGCAGTAGTTTATTATGTGAGACTGTGTCGAATGCCTTGGATAAATCTAGAAAGGTAGCTGAGAGAAATTTACCTATATTCCTGTGGAAGATTATAGTATTGGTGAATTTGAATAGGGCAATGGTGGTGCTGTGGAATGGGCAAAATCCGTGTTGAGTTGAGGAGAGAAGGTTGTTGGTGAGGAGATAGTGATGAATACATCTTTCTAGGATTTTAGAGAGGGGTGAGAGAATTGCAATTGGTCGATAGATGGAAAGGTCTAGGGAGGGGCCACCATTGTGGAGCATAAAAGCGTGGAATGTGAAGTAAAAAATGAGAACAGTTGTTATCTGCAGTGCACGTCACTGTCATAATGAAAGTGAAAAAAATTGCAAACGCAGTGTGTTTTTCCAGTGAGTGATTAAATAAAGGATGCAGATTTCTAATGAAATAATATGCATGAAAGAAAAGAAGGAATGACACCGCCACCTTTGAAGTGAAAATCAGGTTTCTAAAAATGGTTACATGAAATGATAATCTCGCAAAACAGGAGACCCTAGTGAATTTTTATACCCACCGCACTGAAAATCCAGCAAGAACTGCAGATGTTTGGTGTGTTCTGGTTCTTTGCTGCAGTTACACATCCATTTTGTCTCCAGTCAACATGCTGTAGAAGAGGTGACTCATTTTTAGTTTCATTTTTGACAGTATACTGTCCAAATTGCTCCCTCAGGGGCATGCAGCAATGGGATAAACTTTCCTCTGAGGTCTGCAAATAACAGAAAGATTGTTAGCACTTTTTAGTGTCAGTAAATTGTAAAAGGTGATTATCAGCCCCTACCCCCAAAAACAAACAAGAAAACAAATACACACACACACACACACACACACACACACACACACACACACACACACACACACACACACACACACACGTACCATGTGTTTTCAGCTTCTGTAGAACAATAATAAGATGTAAAGTTATAAGACATAACATTAAATAAAACAAAATTCAGATATTGACGACTGTTAGTAGTTGTGCTAACTGTACCATTTATCCCAACTATGCAGATACAGAGTAACCCTTCAACTCAACTCTTACCAAAGCGGTACCACTGTTTTCAAGTGGAAAAATAAGCCACGAGTTAAAAAAAACAGTCTGATAGTTAGGTGCTGTCTGAGATTTGGGTTACCAATAAGCAGCAAAATATGTTACAATTTACTCTTCCTATATGAATTCCAATAGTGAAACAGGAAATACTGAGATCCACCCTGTCAACCCGCATTGTTCTTTTGTACTAAGTGGCTCTTGAATTGGCCTGCTCTAACTATAAATGTCTTTGGAAGTTCCCCCAGTCTCATCTCATCTTCCTGTACTAGTGAGCAATAGAAGGTTAAACTGGAAAGTTTCTCCCCTTAGACTATTAAGCTTGAGTTACCCTCTCGTTTATATCTTTCTGCCTGCTTAAATCACAGTGCACTACCTAGAAAAAAATAACCCCTTTTTTCCATCTTGCTTTTAAAATCTGCAGCATCTGAAGCACGTATACCCTGCACTGGGAAACCTTCTGTATATTTTTTGTATTCTACCATAATTACATACATTCTCTGCTGCATTTACTTTACTAAACACTGGACAAAGTAGAAGATAAACCTTGTGTTGTCAGCATTTTAGAACTAGGTCTCCTAAGCCTGTGTAGTAACTGCCTTATGTTAAAAGGCAATGAACTTATTCTCAGCACTAATAATTTTATCTGCAAAATGTGTAACTACCTAATTAATCTGGAAGCTTCCCCCTCACCAAGAAACTTGTGGTGTGATCTTCATACACCTCTACTAAAATGTCTTACACTGAGGCTGTAAAAAAAAAATTCTTAAGTATCAGCAAAAATCAGGTTACTCATCATACTCATATATACCAACCATAAAAATGTATCTTGAGCAAAAACACTTGAAATCTACCAATCTAAACCACAGCTGCAACAGGAATGTTTTAGTGTTAGATTAATCTATTGTCAGGCACAGTGGCTCATCACTTGTAAGGCTAGACAAGGAGAGTTACAGTTAGCTGACTTCCAGCCACCATGGTTTCTGACATTACAAGGGCCCTAAGCACCTTATCGTCTTGCAAATATGATTATGACATAGTAGTGGTCCATGTTGGAATGCACAACTTGAGAAGTGAATCTCAGACAAACAGAGAGCTATGTCTTTATTTTCCATGCATGTTACAAACACAGGTAAGACATTAGTCCTGAGCAGACTCCTCCTTTCACCTTCAGTGATGTCAAGGAATAAAGAAAAGATAATCAGTCACAGGCCTAAAGTCCCTGAGTTATCAAGGAGACTGGAAGCTCTATCCCTTTGTTCACTGTCCTACAGACCTTTGAGGGGAGATTTGTCTCACTTACAGTGGTGTTAGATCCCCGGGTATCTTGGAACTGCTGTATCTCTGTAAATCCAATGGCTGCACCAGTAGCAGAACCAAGGACCTAACTATTCACCAACAGATGACTAACTCATTGCCTCCCAAATCTCTGAAATAAACTTTTCTTGCATGTTAGGCAGTGGGACTTGCTATTTTCATTTAAACATTACCAAAATGACTGTATGGGTAGTTTACTCTGTGATTGGCAAGTATGGTCCTCTGGGAAAGGAGGAGCAGCCTGAAGGAGGGTAATGGCAAACTATAAATGGTCATATGACTAATCAGCCTCATAATGTCTATATATCTATGAATCAATGAAAGTAAATAAAGGCAGTAATAGATTCCATGCAGCAAATGAAAATCTTGGATAATTTAATGCTGTATTGAAATGCCCACCCTGATTTCTTGGTTTTCTTAGCTGCATAATGTTTTCTATACATCATATAAGAAACAAATTGTGTGTCCTGTCTTGCTAAGATTTTTATCAGGATTAACTACTTAGACCTAGTAATGCAAATTCATCCAATTCAAAACCTAGGAGCAGTTTTGTGTTTTTTTGTGATGTCTTGACAGACTTTAGAGGGTCACAACCAAATACTCCACTTTAGTTCAGACTTTCAGTTTCTCGACTGAAAGTCACAAAATGACTGGTTGTAGAAACTATACTTACATACAATTTTATGTTTCCTCACTTAAAATATGAAGGCACTATCGTGACTCTGAATGTTTCTCAGAGTGACAGAAAGCATATAGAAAATTCTTACTTTTGTTATAAAACCTAACTTTGAGAGCGGAAGAAGCTCGTTTACACTGGAAACCATGAAACTTTGACAACTGCAGAAATGCACCATTAGATATCTTTTTCTCAAAAATCACAAAATAATAAGGTGTTTAAATAACCAGTGGTTAACTTAGTCTGGTGCTTTTCAAAGCCGGATTGCAGACAGTAATTTACATTACAATCCAGAAAAGGCAACAGGAGACTGCAGAGAAAGAGGAGATAAACCAAAAAACTCCTTTCTTCAAGGTCCCTACCACTTCAGTGTACTACAAGCACTTCATTGCCTTCTCAGGACCTGGTCTGCAGAGTACCAGACTGTTGAGAGCAGGGGCTTCCATATGATAGCTACCTGACCTTGGGTTCCATTGAAGGACTGGAGTGCCAGTTTGTGATTGGTTGGCTTTTTGGGGGTATATCTTAGAATTTCATTGGCTGGCTTTTATGGAGAAGGAAAATCTTTCAGACTAACTAACCAGATGTTTGTGCAGTGTGTTGCACTGGAAGGAGCAGTGTAAATATTGCTGAGTAGGCAAAGCAATAGCCTAAGCAACAGTAAGGCAAACTCTTAGACTGTATAAATTTCACTGCCAT
Source organism: Protopterus annectens (assembly GCF_019279795.1). Taxonomy (NCBI): domain Eukaryota; kingdom Metazoa; phylum Chordata; order Ceratodontiformes; family Protopteridae; genus Protopterus; species Protopterus annectens. The sequence goes on from NC_056743.1 coordinate 1,131,494,239, forward strand.
CTCTGTCTCAGCTTAGTTGCAGTATTATGATAGATTTTATTGTTAAGTCTGAATCCAGTCCATTGCGGATACTTATTCATCAGCTTGGTACTTATTCATTATCCTTATCAATGGGTTTATTTTGTATTGCTTTATTAATCGGTCTGCAGTTTTAGAACTTTTCTGCTGCCTATTCCTTTGCTCATCTGTTGTCAATTTGTGCGTATATTGCTTCATATTTCATTTGTGTTTATTGAATACTGCTTACAACTTGAGCCCCGATTTTAGTACCTACTGTTGCTATCCATTTGCTGTCTTAGTTTTTAGCTGTTGGTCATTTACTGTCTGTTGCTTTTGAACATTGTGCTTATTGCAGTTGCTTACTTGTTAATATTGTAATTTATTTATACTAGTATGTAATCATGGACTATTTTACTATTGTTGCATCTCAGTGTGACTTTTTTGTTTGTTTCCAGCAGTCATGCTAGTTGTCAGTTATTATTATTGGTCAGTTGCTACTCTTGTTGCAAAGTTGGACTTTTTATGCCTTTTCCTTTTTTGGTAGACCTCTAAATTCTAGGCATAATATCATTATAGATGTAGTCCTATTTTGTGTCTCCCCGTTGCTATCCTAATTTCACACAGCACTTTCACTATCTTTATTCATTAACTCGTTAATATAAGCTTGCCATTACATCATCAGATGACCTAATTATAGTTCACTGATGGAAATAAAACCACAGCTAAATCCACTAATGTGATCCAGTCAAGGGGCTACAAATCAAAGTGGAAAAATGATGTGGAAACAGGATATATATTACTGAAATAAAGAGACAATAGGATTTTGGATGCACCCCCTTAAAAAGAACAATGAAAAGCATGGAGAATATATTTATGAAACAGCAGAAAGCATTTTGAGAGCTAAGTCTGCTCAGAAAGGTGACTTTAACAACAGGAATGACTGTGAGCAGGGTTACAGTAAACAGGCAAGAACAAGCTAGAATGTACTGGAGAAAAATCAACAAAGCAAACAAGCTGTTGGGAGCAAATAATTAGGTAGGAAAAAGCCATAGAGTGGGATGTGGCCAAGCAGACTTTCAGACTGTGAGTTGGAGACTGTCTTCCCTATTAGGGATTGATATCATAGTTTAGGTGAAGAGAAATGAATAGTGGAGGGTTAAATGAAAGGCCAACTCTGGTTGAGTTTATAGTTAAGCTTAGAATAGTAGCTGCTGTTAAAAAGGGATACTTAGTAGGGCATATACAGTAATGCATGTTAACATTTAGAATAATTCAAAAGACATTAGAAGAGCCTGGGAAGTAAAAATAGAAAGGCAATATACAAATTAACTATGAGGGGATATTTGTATATCTCCATAGTATGCAATAAAGTGTAATGGCTTAGAATTTCTGCAGAGAAGTGTTTGCATGGGTATTTTTATACCTCAAGAAGACTTCAGAGAATTTTTCCACATATAGACAACAATTGCTGGAGTTGTGATGGGAAAGATACCGGCGCTTGGGAGCATGTTTTGGGAAGTGCAATGAGTTGGTAGATTTAAATATTTCCTAGAAGGTACTTTGTCAGAAATGTGGAAGCAAATTACTTAACTAAGAAAATGATTCTTTTGAGCTGGAATATGTAATTTGAATTATCCAGACATAGTAAAGACTACTGTGTAAAATGCTGTTGGCTGTCAAAAGTAACTACTAGAAAATGTAAATAAGTTAATAAATTGACCATAATAGAATTATTTAATGTTGCAAAAGAATTATAGATGGGATCTTAATAAAGGAACATGATCAACCTAAATAGAAATAAATGGAATTTGCAGGAACAATACATGCAGAATAATGTTTAGCAGTAGTAGTGAATCACAGGGAAGGCAGGACTTGAGCAACCTATCCAATGTTAAATTGAAAATAATTATTAAGAAAAAAGCTATATAAGTATAATGCAGGAAATAAATCATTGTAATTGTTTGTTTTTTGTGTAATAACTGTATGTGTACCCATAGCACTGTGCAATATTTGAAGTTAATAAAAGTGTTAAAAAATATTGGCACCAATACTGAAGAGAGCCATAAGCCAAGTTAGCAATCAAGTTAAATATCCTAATGAATGAGTGCACAGGACCACCACTGATGAAAACAACTGTACCTGTCCGATACTAATAAACTAATATATGAGGACGTGGAAAATAATGTTACCTATATGAAGGTAATGTGCTTTGTAAGATATTTATGTCAACAGCATATTTCCAACGAAACAAGATGAAAGTAGAAGATAAGTGATGATGGAAACAAGTAAGGCATATCAAAATTCTGATATGTATTTTATAGGGGACTTGAGATCCTACAGGAGACAAAAGAAGAATAAGAGTAAAGGGGGGCTGAGTGTGGGAAAGGAAAGCTATACAATTGGGAGGAAATAACATCACAGCACAAACGCAAAGGAAGAACTGTGGAAGCATGGAGTAGGAAGGGAGCAATGATGGATGACATGGATAGAAAAAATGAAGTGAGACAATGACGGCAACTGCTATGGGGAGAGTATAACAGACATACGATGTGCAAATTGTAATCACATGAGGGAAGGAAGGCAAGAAAAAGGAAATGAGAGGAAAATACATGAGAAATGGATGCCTTAGGCTTAATAAGGGATGGAGAAAAGAAGTAAGGCCACGCTATATTTATAGAGAATTGCACATCGTGCCTGCTTCTTTTTGTGCCTGGGTCATGGCCAACAATGTGTCCACAGACCATGCTGCATTCCTAGTAAACAAATGTATAAATACATAAAACAAACATGTACAATATAGTGTGCATCTATCCCCATATTTTTTTCTGTTATTATTTTAATTTATGTGTTTAGAAGTACAGAATTTCTGAATCCTGATTACCATGTCTGAGACGTGATTGGTTGCCATCCAGTAACTTTTCTTTCCTTCATCAGCTTGTTTGTTGTGCTCTTGTATTTTCTTCCAGTTTTCCTTCCAAATTTCCATTCGGAATTGCTCCTCATCATGGCTGCTGTAATTTTTCCATGCCAAAAAAAATAAATGCTACTAAAACTGAAAATAACAATACATAAGTGACTAAATATGGGACAGTAGAACATTTTCAGAGCCAACATTAAAGAAATCTTTCAGTGTCTTTCACCAATGATAATGCTAGCAAATATGTGATGAATATGACAGCTGTTTTAAGTAACAATTGCACAATAAAATTCCAGTTCATTTATCATTAATATTAATTACGAGTGTGGTATTGTACTATAAAGTTAAAGGAAAGGTGGTTTTCATTTTCTTTCATATTAACATTATGCACCATAATTTTATTTAATAGTATAATGGCAAATTTTGCTTTATGAAATAATTTTAAAGTAGTGCATATTACTTTCTTTTTATGCAGTAAACTGCACAGTAAAATGGAATCTCACTCCTGGGTAACTGAACAGGGGCAGTAACTCATTAGCACACAATCATGCTATATAATTAACAATGTAATTCCTGAGTATTATTATTATTATTATTATTATTATTATTATTATTATTATTATTATTATTATTATTATTATTATTATTATTATTATATGTTATAGTGTCAAAAACTAGTTTCCTCAGACAATTTAAAATGCTTTATGTTTCTTGTCCGTCAAAAGAACATGCAGAGTAAATGTCAAAGCACAGGTATTTCAGAATAGTATTTATTATCACAGAATAGAATTATGCTGTTAACAATGTGTATTTTGTTTAATAAAAGTCAAAGCAGAATATCACAGTTTTAGTAAGAAAGTACTGCAATGCTAAATGCTCACAAGACCATGGGATCTTAGGAACTGCAAAGGAAGTAAGTCTGAAGACTGTGTGCAACTTGCCAAATATCACCTTCAGTACATAACCTCAACATCCATGAAGGCAAACATTTCAGGCCAGGGAAGAACTTTTGGGTAAAAATCCAGTCATCAAGATTAGTCTTGAATGAGCAAATGTCTTGCTCTGTTTAACATGTAGGGCAGTTTGTTCCAGAGATGGGGGAAACTGTTAGGTAATGAATCTATTCCTCCACCATGTTTTATTTATATGTTGATGGAGGTATGTGGTTTGGATATTTGTGTAACTGTTCATCCTGCAAAAGTATACAATATCTTTTAGGGTGGGAATTTTAGTGGCATGAAATATCAGGAATAGATATATATGCAGGAGTCTATAGCAAACAGAAAATAGGGGTGTGACATCTTATGTGTCTTGGCAGTTAAGGGAATTTAAGCTAATAATCATCTTCATAAGAAATCTTTGGGGCCTTTCTAACAAAATATGTTTGTCTAGGTACATACCAAAGAGGGCACTGTATGCAATAATTAGTCTAAGTTTTTTACAGTAGCAGCATGGGGTACAGTGTTGAAGGCTTTGGCCAGATCCAGATAAGGTGAGTGGATTGAATGGTTAGTGCTAATTAACTCAGTAACTTTCTTAAAGACATTAAAGAGATTCAGTAGACATGATCTACCCTTGACAAAATAAAACTGTTGCAGGTTCAGTTGTATGAGATTTTTAATATTAGAATTTATAAAGTCAGAAGTGATATATTCCATATGTTTTGCACATTAGGTAGTTAGGCTGATAGACATGTAGTTCTTGGAGGCTGTGGTAGGAACCCTTTAGTGTAGTGGCATCACTATAGCTGCTTTCCAGATCTCAATGTCTTAAGCTTCAGTAAAACAAGAGTAGGAGGGGTTCAATGAAGGCATGTCTGTTTTCATTAATTAGGTATTTGTTTAAACTGTCTGGGTCTAAAGAAGTGGTGGGTTTAATTTTAGTGAGTACAGTTAGGACATGTTCCAAGGAATTAAGTTGAACTCAGGGATATGGGAAATTTTAAAACTATTTTTTACAGTGAAATGCAATATAAAATGCCATGCAGTCCAGCTGCCCTCCATCGGACATGTCAGAGCAGAGCTTGTCACATCACACTTATTTTATTTAATAAAACAGTGTCAAATATTGCTTTCTTGGATTATTTTAAAACTGCGTGCTCTTCTTCTCCATTGCTATGTGCAATGCAAAAATTTACAATTTCAGATGGGCCCACTCAGTCATGTCAGAATAGGCAGCAAACTGGTATCACCGGATAGCACTATGTTCCTTACAATCTGTTGTGCTAGGCAATGCTATTGTCACTTACTGCACAAAGTATGATAGATAAATATTACAGCCTGGATTTGCATTAACACAGTATGTTTAATACAGTGACAGCATATTGTTTTAATGTATATCACTACACAGTCATGCTATGTTTTTTACCTTTATGTACCTTTCTAGCTCAACAGTTCAATGACATCATTTTCTCTTATACCATAAAATATAGCGCAAGATCACATTTCCAGCTGTTTCCCATTGGGTATGTCAAAATTGTTTTTCTTTTTTTTCAAATCACAGTAATGCTATGTTACTAGCAATGAGCCTATTCCATCTTTTTGTTTGTTAATTCAATAGTATGCGGTCAAATATTATATTCTGCAGACATTTAAAAATGCTGAGTATTGCTTTTTAATGATACCATGCAGAGCAAAATGGTAACATTCTGCTCAAAAAGTATGTTTCCCTTTACAGTGTGCATTAATATTTACTGGCAAAAATACTGCTAGATTTACTCTCTATTGGACAAAATTGTATCATCGAATAGTGCTCTGGTCCTTGCAGTTTCTTTTGTGTAGAGTAGTTCTGTTATCATAAGATCTCTAGGCACTATCTAGGGCTAAGAGCACTACATCTGTGAGGAAGGAAAACATACCAGGCTCACCACCTGCCAACCTGAAGTTTGACTTGTCACTCCCCCTACAGAAATTTAGTATCAGCCTCAAAACAGGCGTCATGCCAGATGAATAGAGGACAGCAACAGTCAGGACAAAGTTGGAGCTTCTTTGGACCCAGGTAATTACAGACACATCAGTCTGGCCAGCATCATCTGTAAGGCTATGGAATGGGTCATTATGGAATTAGTAAATAAGTATGTAGGTAACCTACAGAGCCTGCCAAATTAACCTGGTCAGATTCCACAAAAATGTTACTGTAACAAGGAAAGAGGTACATCCATCCAAACTGCACATCTAGACAGCACAAAGATATTCATCAGTATCCTACACTCAGGTATCATAGATAAACTCTGTGTGATAAATATAACTCCCTTTGTAACTCAATGGGTAGCACATTAGTTTACAAATAGAACCCAGGGAATGAAAGACGGCAGGTCTACCTCCTTCAGAAGATCTGCTGGTGGTGTACCTCATTGTTCAGTCCTTGGGCCACTCCTCTATGGCATTTACTTTTCAAAGTTCAAAGCTAATGTTAAGGAGTTATGACTGACCATGTTTGCAGATGACTGCAAACCTGGTGCCATCATTAACTCCCTGGAGGACATCATGATCTTCTAAGAAAGCCTGTCTCAATGAAATAGCTGGTACAAAAACATGTATTAAAACTAAATGCCAAAAAAATGTATAATCATATCCTTCAGCAACCATGACTTCCCTTCTAATTATCACATTGATAATAGACCCCTGAAAATGTATCCCATAGTCAGAGATCAATGTATGCCAACAACAAACTGTTCTTGAATCACCACATGTCCATTATTGTTAGGAAACCATTTTATGTAGCACAGCTCATATCTAAAGGTATGGTACCAGATCCAGGGATTCTACTGTATTCTGCACTTAGGCTGACCTTTAAGTATAATGCTTCCTCCAGTATGTTCTTGTTCATACACTTGCCACAACTGGAATGACTACAATGCTTCATTATTAACAAAAAAAAAATCAGTAGCTTAAGTCAAACCATCTCCAAGTCTTTTCCTTTTTTGGTATCATAAAAGCTACTGAAATGTGATCTCTGCCTTGTCTATGCAGTCTCAAAAGACCCTAACTTACCAGGCTTGTTACAGAATCACAAGTCCAATAGTGGCATAAACCCCCACAAGGAATCTTATTCTCTTCTGCAACATAAATAAAACATGTTTAAGTGAAGGGATAGGTATGAACCATAGAGAATTGCTCTTCTATGGAACGTCTTCCACCCAAAATAAAGCAAAGTGCTTCTCTGATTCTATTCAAATGTAATTTGGATGAATGGATGAGTAATTACAAAATTTCCTCTAGTTAGCACCCTTGACCCTTATTGATAGGGAGAGCATGTAAATGTTACAACATACATTGTTCTGCTCAGCTCTGGGTTATTAATACAGAAACTACAAAAGCTAAAGACTACCATGGGAATATAAAGCAAGGGTTCTTTAGATTCTCACAGATCAACAGCCAAGTAAGTACTTATAAATATGTAAGCCTACTACTTATTCAAATAATATCAGACGTATATCAAACTCAGCTTTATACTAACACTGCAACTTCTACATGTTGTTATTAGGCTTATCACTACACAATCAAACTATGATAACATCATAAGCAAAATGCCACAGCTGTGCCATGTGCTAGCAATGAGAGTATAATTTTTAGTCGTTATAAAATGAAAATCAGTATGCTCTACTGGCGCAACTACTTATACCAAATATTGCTTCCTGGAATTATTTTAAAATAGCTTATGTTACCTTTCTATTAATTGAAAAGGACAAAGCAAAATGCCAAAACTCAGGTTCAGACCCACCTGCCATGAGGACTTGTTAGTGCACAATAGTGCCATGTTACAAAGAATGTATGTCCTATATTTGAAATTCATCACTACAGCTTTTAATGCTGGTTTCTACAAACATTACTTTAAAATGCCATGTCTTGCTTTATGTCATAGCTCCACTATAGTAGTACTATTTTGATAATATATGTCACATATTTTTAATATTTTAAGCTTGTTCTCCTTAACACAGTTGCAGTCACAGAAAACAGTTTAGGTATTTCAAAGCAGTGTTTATTAGCACAGAACAATGCTATTGTATTAATCATGCATGTTCCATCCAATAAAGTACAAAACAAAATGTCCAGCTACAATTAGAAAATATTTACAGTGCCAAATGATACTTTCTAGAATTATTTTAAAACAGTGTATGCTATTTCTTCATTACTATAAAGCGCAATACAAAATGTCACATCTCCAATCATGACCCTTAATTGGGTATCTCTGAATAAGTTTTTAAGCACAAAATAAGTACTACCAGTATATGTGCCATGAATTGTTTTTATTTAAGTTTACACTATTAAATGTTGGTTTCTGCAGATATTTTATAATGTTATATGTTGCTTTTTCACTGCATGATAATAAACAAATCAAAATTCAGCCACCTGGATATCTCACAATAGCACGTGTTGCCATATAGTAGCAGTATGTACATAACAGCATGTTTACCTTTATTTTTTTCTAATCATAATAAAAGGCAAACCAGAATGTCACACCCCAAGATTTACTAATCTTCCGTGTAAAACTAGATTAATTTTACACGGAAGCGCCAGTCTAAAATTATGATGGCAGCGCACCATGCATATTAATGAGGGTGCGCTGCCTCAACTCTGAAGCTTACACGGAGTGTGGACAAGTGTAGGGGGCGTGTCGGACTGCCAAGCAGTTCAAAAATCCACGCCCCTGCAAAGAAGAAATGCTGCAATGTCAAGTTACATGAGTGAGTCCGCTCACATGTGCACAATGTAACACTACACTCCCCCATATGTTAAACAACTGACAAAATTTAAAATAGAAAGATTTTTTAAATTTTTTTTAATTTCATCCGATATAGCTGCCCATATTTGCACGTGTTTGCATGGGTTTGCCCATTGCTTAGCTACAGTTAGCAGCTTAGACACCAGAAGAGGATAATAAGAAAAATATATGCAAATTAAGCATGATAGCATAATGGTTAGAGCCTTCGCACAAAGAGGAGGCATTCCCAGTTCGAGTTCCACTACTGTACGTTCCATTTTCTGTTGGAAATCTGTATACAAAATATTTCCTGACATTTTTTATGTATAAGTTTTGTAAAAAGTATTGAAAAGTTAAATGTAGTAGTGAACAAATTATATGTGTGTATATATATATATATATATATATATATATATATATATGAAGGTGAAATCGTTATGCATTCTGAGGCATGAGTATCCTATTTTAAGCAATATAAAGTACTGCTAAGCACATTTTACCAGTATTGAGCATATTTAAATCCAATTTCTCGTAGCTGCGCACCAGTGCAATGTCTTTGCGTGTAGATGTGCACCGCGCTAACAAGCGCAATCACAATGTATTTGCGAATAGCTGCATGCCACGCTAACCAGCGCAATGTCGAGCAACGTCGAGCAATGTTGAGCAACGTTGGGCAAAGTCAGACACAGGTGAGCAATGTCAGTTAAACACGGTCACACCTCCTTTAATGTACCTTAACCAGTCAGGTCTGCCCAGTAGGAAAATAAAAAGCAGAGACAGGGCTCAACCTCAGGATACTGAGCACTATAGTCACAGTACTTAACCACTAAGCCATGACAGCATTTCATAAACATGCACTTTCAACAGACGCATATCTATCAAAGGAATTTTAAACATTGCCAACATCAGCTAAGCTGGTGTGCCTACAGCTGGGTTTTTTTCAAAACTGGCCAATCACAAATAAGTGCAGGAAATGAGGCATATTTATGCTCCACAGGCGGGAATACTTGCTATAACTGGTTGTAGCTTCCTTCTGCAGTCAGCATGGCCGGTGTTGGAGAAGGCACTCGATTTAGAGTGCAACGCTGGGGCATTGAGGAGTCCAAAGTAATGGTTTGGCTCCTTGTCCACAATCATGAGGAAAGACTCCTGCGGGGCCAGTACCAGGGTACCCAATATAAAATGGAGGCCTGGAACAGTCTTGCTCATTATCTCACCAGTGCCACTGGTGTTCCTCGGACTGGTTAGCAGGTCAGGCACCATTATTCTGACCTGAAGCAATGTAGGGAGGACCAACTGGACCAGTGGTTCCAGGAATCCCGTGTAATGCCTAATGCCCCAGTACTGAGTAAGTAGCCATTGTATTAAGTAGTTAAGAATTGCTATGTTTGTCTATACTATGGATAGGTATGTCTCATTATCACTGCATTTACTTCACAGCTGCAGGTGTCCTGGCTATGAATCAGCAAGCCCATGAAGATAGACTGCAAAGGCTGCGTCATCAGGCAGGTTAGTAATTATTCTGCATGTACCTATATATAGAATAAATGAGAGAGCCTTCAAAAACTGTTTTAACCAAATAAATAACGGTGTAATAATCCTTTAATAAATGTATAATTCCTGGAGTTTATCTGTCTCATTTTCTTTGATATGTTGTTGTACTGTTGCATTCTACAAATAGTAGTGTTGTATTAAGCAGTGTCAACCCACACTTGGGTAGGCCCATATAACGTGGATGAATGGAGTGCCAGTAGCTTTTATACATATTTCCAGCCCTTAACTGTTGGTTCATGCCCAGCATGTACAGGTTAATCTGGCACATGAGTAGCTTGGTATTATGTTCCCAAGAAATGTCAGTGTGCTGCCAGAAATGTAGGGAGCTGTTAACGTATAACTGATACTTTCACCTGAACATATCTAGATAATTATATGAAAGTAGAGCTGTCAGTGTACCATCTTAGCAGTAGTGTGTTTGTGTGCAACTCTCAAAATATGTAGCAGTAACATCTGCATCTTGGACAGTTTGTACGTAAGATACAGCTCATGAGTGGCGCAACTCCCTGGTCAGCCTGCCCTTTCTACACAACCCCCAGCACAACCACCCTCTGGGCCGTGAAGGTGCAGGGGTGACTGCCCATGGGTGGGGACCTTGGTCCCACTGTTTCCATCTGGGGGCTCATGGGCTTGTGATTTCCAAACATCCCTCTCCGTCAAAGGTGTTCACCCACCACATGTGTCATATACCACCCTTGTATGCGTCTTGTTTGTCTTGTGTGTTTACCTCCCCAAATATACCTACTTCCCCTATCCCACATTCCACTCTCACCTTGAAAAAAAAAAGGGCAATCTGCTCCCAAAAAAAAAAAGTACGGCCCATACATAGCTGGCCATTTTGCACACATGTCCACTGGACACATGAAATGTTATTTAATTCGCATTACAGCATACTTTGTTGTCCTCACCCCTCTCTCAGGGGTTGAAGGTTTCATATCTACCTCCAAATTTATTGCATATGCACAGCGGTTGCTGTTGAAGAAATGGGCAGCTATGGACCTTCCCTACATCCGTCCTGCACATCCCGAGATATTTTCCATACTGTCTTTTCCCCTTTGTGCCCCCTTTTCACCACTTTCCTAGCTCTCCATTTTTCTTTTCTTTCAAAGAAATGAGCATGGGGGCTAGCGGGAGTAAGCACTATTAAGCAGTAGCTAGCAGGTTTGCGCTTGTTTGCGCTTGGCTAAGCAATGTGCAGCAATGTGCAAACCTGCGCAAACCCACTTACAACTGCTTAAAAGTGCCTTAGTCACTCTGTATGTGAGGGCCCTTGTTCTGCTCTGGAACAAAATAAAACAACTCTGTCAGTCTCGAACCCCGGTCCTTGCATACACTACACAACATGAAATACCACTAAGCCACGGTAGATATACATCAAGTTGGTGCTTAAATAAATATATCTTGCATCAGAATGAGTGAATGTAAAGGAAAAATAGGAATACCATACCACACAACTTGTTCTGTGGATGTTGACCAACAGTTGTTGTGGGATTACATTACATTACATGACTGTGATAAGAGAAGCAGCCATTCTAGCAGGAAATAATGTTACACCATCACTTTACAACCCCACACAGTATCACAGCAGGACAAACACTGGCATATCTGTTTAGGGCAGAGTCCATACCTCCCAACTGTCCCTAATTTTCAGGGATGTTCCTGATTTTGAAACAAATTTTAGCTCTGTCCCTCTGAATCCCTCCGAAAACTGCTGACTTTGGCCAGAAAGGTGGTGAATTACACTTAATGAATAATGACAATAATTAAGAGTTAGATACTTCTTTCACTTCAGAAAAGGTGTATTAACTCATATGCTCTGATTCTCTCAATGTCTTAATTTAATGGCACTAATATCTTAAAGGTGTCCCTGACTGTCCCTGACTTTTTTTTACTTTTCCCTGAGCCTGTTCAAATATGTACCTGAGTGGTTGAGAGGTCTGGCAGAGGCAGAAGCACAGAGGCATATCAGCCTTTCTGCTGTTACACACTGTGCAAATAGCTTTGGAAGGAATTTCGGAAGCATACCCTTATGTAGGAATACAGCACTGAAATACAAATGGATGTAGCCATGTACTGGTAGCAACCAGCTGTAAGAATGCCATTGCTCTATTGCTGAAAAGACCTGTGTTGTGCACAGAAATAACAGGCTATTCTTTGGCTATCATGTGGATAGCTCCACAGTTGGGAGTTACGCAGACAGACTGCTTGCCTTGATAAGCTAACTTGTACACAGCAACCCTGCAAGTCCAGCAAGATAAAATCCACACAATAGTACTTACGCTCTCTGTACTTCTGCAACCCTACCCAAATGTAGAATATACCGGTGTGTGCAGGGTCTACCAAGGATGTAGGTAAGCATACTCACAGTACTGAAATGTGTCCAGTTTTCCTGAGCAGCTTGTGCTAATGTCAACACTAAAAATGCACAAATTGTTTAGAACTGAGTAAATGAATATTCACAGTATAGCAGTTCACAAACAATTCTTGTGCCAAAGGAATACATCTCAATAACTAGCTTTGTATGCAGTTAATTGTAACAGTTGAAAAGAAAGTACATCTTTTCATGTATCTTGAGGTAGCATTTTGAGGGGTGAGTACATTTATACACTGACAAGTGGGCACTGGAAGCAGCAACATTAGGTCTGAGTATAAAATGTAAATCTCTGGCTACACCCCTGGCTTCTGATATAAGAACTATACCAACCTTCTGTCTTAAACAATGATGTCCATAGCAAACAAGTATGATCTCCATAACAAACAAGTATGATCTCCATCTTGGAAAGCTGAAACGGCCATGCCTACATGAGTTAGCAATTTATAGTACTGGGTTGCTATGACAGTGATTACTGGAATTACTACACAGCAGGCTGCATGCAATTAGCAGATGGTGGTCACTTACTGGTGCAGAGACCATCACATGCTCATGTGCAAATTCCTACTAAAGCAGGCTGCAATCTCTGTCAACAAACTCAATCACTCTATTGCAGAGACTGACAGAGAAAGAGAGAGAGAGAGAGAGAGAGAGACAGAGAAAAGAAAAAAGGAAAATAAATATTACCAAATCATACAAAGAAAAGGTATGTGACACATATGCATTTACTGGCATGTAGTAGATGTTATTGAAGAATAGTATACATAATGTGAACCATTCATATGTGGCAGCAGTACTTCTTTATGCACAGATGTTCTGCTTAACTACTGCTATGGCCAATACTGTCTGTACCTGTGGGCAGTGGGACATACCTGTGAAATGTGTAGCTCAGCATTAAATGTCAACGATCTGATCCATGTTATCTGTGTTCTGTACAGTAGTGTGGCCAATGGCTGTTGGCATCAGCGATGACATTATATAAACATGGATGTGACAGAACAACACATGCATGATAGTCATATTAAAGTGTAGCTTACTTAGCATTGGCAACTGCTGTAGCAGTCTGGTATGCTTATCTAGCATCTGTAGCCATATATAACCCCGCTAATGTTAGTGTGTGTTTATATGTGACACCTGTTTGTGTTGCAGCAAGGCCCAACAGTTCAGCTGTGAGGTCCAGAGACTTACAACAGTGTGGACATTGTGTGTGTATGCCACACACATACAGAGAAATATATATATATATATATATATATATATATATATATATATATATATGTATGTATCTGTATATGTGCATAGAGCAGGGGACATATTGCAACTGTTTGTGAAGGATGGAGGTATACATGTTGGTGAAGGTTAGTATGCACATATTTGTATGTAGGTTTTAGTGTGTGACAAACAAGACAGCATACAGTGCTGGTATATGACATGTGGTGGTTAAACACTGTGGGTGTTTTTTTCAGTTTGCAATGCTGAAGCCAGTAAGGCCTGCTAAAGCTACCTGGGCTGTGAACACCTTCAATGCATTTATCCCAAGACTGTGCAATTTTATTACATTACTGTACACCATACATCCTTTGTATAATTAATATTCTCACTATGAAAGGTGAAATGTATATGTGCCTACATATATATATGTATATGTAGACCAATGGATGTGTATATGTATATATATATATATATATATGTGTGTAGATATATATATATATATATATATATATATATATATATATATATATATATATATATATATATATATATATATATATATATAGGTTCATAGGTTCATAGGTTTATACTAGGCTATCTGCCCTAAGGCATTTATAAGCCTAGCCAAATTATTGGCTTACGCCACCTTATATGAAAAAATACTGTGCCCATTAGTTTGTTGTGCTTCTGTCCAGCAGTGACACAGAGATGATTCCGGGTAAACCTATGATCTCCCATCCACAGGTCTAGATTTCTCTTGAACAGAGTCAGCGAGGTGCTCTGCCTCACATGGACCGGGATTTTATTCCACAGCATAGGGAGTCTCTGAGTGATAAATCTATCCCTCCAGCACGCCCTATTTATATCCGTGCTAAGGTTTAAGTCGCTTGCTCTAGTGGTTTTGGTGGATTTGGATTTTTGAGGTGGAGCATGTCCATTAATTCCGGGTTGGACATGGCCTTGTATGTCAGGCACATGTCACCTCTGAGCAGACGGTATGCGACTGAATAGAGCTGGAGTTTCTTCAATCTGGCAGCATATGACAGATTTTGGAGTCCCTTTATCCTTTTGGTGAGGAACTTTTGGGGTCTCTCCAATTGCTGCAGATGTCGGGTGAGATACATCCCGAATGGGGCATTGTACTCGATCATTGGTCTGATAAGTGAAGAGTACAGGGGAACAATGACCTCACTAGATCTGGATGTGAATCCCTTCATGATCAGGTGGGCAATGTAGAAGGTCTTTCTAACCACTTTAGCAATGTGAGTGTCAAAGAAAGGCCACTGTCAACCTGGGTCCCCAGGTCCCTGATAACCTCTTTTGTGCTTAGTGGATTGCCACCTATATGGTAGCTTGGGGTTACCTTGTTTTTCCCGAAGGGTATGACTATACATTTTTGGCGTTTAACTTCAGGCCATGGCTCTGGCACCAGCTATCTGTTTCCGTGAGTCCCTTCTGAAGGATATCCGTGTCCGATGCACTTTCCACTATGGCGCCCAGTTTGCAGTCGTCTGCAAACTTTGTCAGCCAAAGTCCTCCCATGTTGGCCTGTACTTCTGAGAAGTAGATGCCAAACAATAGGGGCCAAGGACCGAGCCCTGTGGGACACCACTTGTGACCGGCTTGGAGTCTGACACAGCGCCAGCAACTCTAACCCTGTGGGTTCTGTCCTTAAGCCAGTTTGCAACCCATCTTGTGACATATGGGTTTACATTTAAGCTGGTAAGTTTTTCTACAATACCAGTGGGGTATTGTGTCGAAAGCCTTTGCAAGGTCAAGGTAGGCTGTATGGACTGCCTTTCCCTCATCAATGGCCTTGGTGACTGTTTCAAGAAGTTGACCAAGTTCAAAAGGCATGATCTTCCCTTGACAAAGCCAAACTGGGTCGGGTCCAATGTCTGCAAGTCCCCTATATCTTTGTTTATGAGCTCCATTATGATCCTCTCCATAGCTTTGCAGACTAGACTTGTTAAGCTTATGGGGCGGTAATTACCAGGGTCCGTGAGGCCGCCTTTGTGGAGTGGGACCACAGTTGCCGTACGCCACTCCTTGGGCACGTATCCTGTGGTAAGGCTGAGATTAAACAGCTGCCTTATGTGCGGGTTTAATTCCTCATTTAGCTCGTGTAGCACACAGCCGGGGACACCATCCGGTCCCATTGTTGCTGTGTTTTTTAGCTTTAGAGAGAGAAGCTTTTACCTGCGCATTTGAGATGTCCGGGAGGCTACACTCGGCTGGGATAGTTATCTCTCCTTTAGGGGGGGAGAGGGGGGTGAAGTTTGCACTGAACCTGTCTGCCAGTATGTTGGCAATGTCTGTGGGTTCAGTGATTTTTGTATCATTTTGGACTAATTCTGAGCATATCTGGGAGTTTCCACCCAGGTTCCTAACATAGCTGAAAAAGGCCTTATGATTGTCCTTTGAATCCATGGCAATTTTTATCTCAAAATTGGCCTTAGTTGATTTTATGAGTGCTCGTATTTTTTTACTAATAATGATCAGGGGTGACTTCCTTTTATGGATTTTGTTCTATCATGTAATAGCTTTCTCCTCTTATTGTAAAGTTTGTTAATGGCTGGGGTCCACCAGACTGGACGCTTGCCCTTTGTGGAAAGAGTCTTGGTTTTATTTGGGATTGCCTGATCCATGCAGTCCTGGAGGTGTTCATAGAAGGCATTTGTAAGGGCTTCCGCAGCTTGGGTTGTGGTTTCCTCTGGCTCAGGGGCCTTGAAGGATACCACACCAGTCTTGAGTAGTGTGAAGTTTGCTTTAGAGAAGTTCTTCACTATGGTCTTTTTTGCTTGGGGTGGGGGCGGGATGTGGATTTCCAGTGAGATTAGTTTATGATCAGATCTCACCAATGAGGGATATACTTCCGGTGTGGAGCATTTTGTCCCCATGTTTGTGACAATGAGATCTAGTATATTTTCTCCTCTCGTGGGAACAGTGACTTGCTGTTCCATGGCATTTGAATTTATGAACTCTAGGAACCGTTGGGCTAGAAAGTTAGGGCTTGAGTAATGTTCCCAGTCTATATTCGGGTAGTTGAAGTCACCCAATATGATGGTGTTTGGAGATACATTTATACCCTCCAGTGTCTTCAGGAAGGCTGTGTGGGGTTCCTGAGTTTGAGAGGGTGGCCTGTAGCATGCTACAATTTGTAGAGCAGTTTTGCCTATGGTTAGTTGCACCTGGATGGTTTCCGAAACTTCGTGCGTTGCCACCAACCTGGAGGTGTGAGTATCCTTTATGAATATGGATACACCCCCTCCTTTTGTGGTGTGGTCTGGGTTTTGGGTCCGGAACGCATGATATGAGGTAAAACCTAATAGTGCCGGGGTGCTCTCAGGAGCCTTGAACCAGGTTTCAGTTACAGCACAGACATCGATGTTCTCCATACTGAGAAGGGCCTTGAGTGCGTGCATTTTGAGATTTAGACTTCTGGCATTGAGCAGCATTACCCTCAGTTTCTTCCCATTTTTGTTTTCTAGGGTGGTAGGTTTAGAATTTGAGCCTTGCCTAAAAAAGGCACTATGGGGGTGGCAAGAGCCTTAGCCAATATCCAGAATCCCAGGCGTGACAGGTGCAAGCCCTCCCTTGCGCAGCAGCGTGGCTTGTCAAGCATGTCATCCCAGGCAGACAGACACTGGATCCCCTTTGAATGACACCAGACATTAAGCCAATTGTTAAAGCTGATCATCTTGTCTCTATATTGTGGCATCTTGTCTCTATATTGTGGCATATATATATATATATATATACACACACACACACACACACACAGTTATATATACCCATACACACCTACATCTACTTGTTGCAATAGATTCTCTGTACTGTTGACTGACTGTGATGGTCAATATGTTTGTGAATACGTCAAAGATATGCATCTGAGGGATAGCTTAGTGGGAAACTGTTTATGTCATGGTACTATGGGTCCTTGCTTTGATCTTAGCAAAAGCTGTGTATTCTGTTACTAGACAGAACAAATGCTACTGCATACAGTGTGATTAAGTCCCTTGGTTTTAATTAGGGTGTGTTATTGGAGGCTAAAGCACTACATCTATGATTATTGATTGGTACCAATGTTGAATCCAAATCCTTTGTGTACTGTAGTACTACTTGAAACTCTGGGCCTGTACAGCAAAGTATGGTGTATGTCCACATTGCTTGCATCCACTGTTTTGTGTGGTCCCTGTATTCATAACAGATTACATTTCTCAAGATTAAAGTTGTGTAAGTACTGACACACAGTACTGTATAGTACACACTGAAAGCTTATCTGGGTTGTCCTGTCTTTGTGTCCTGTAATTATGTCTGATGTGTGTATGGGTATGTCTGTAACACGTCCTTTGATATATGTGTGGTAAAACATATAACTGCGTATCTATCAACATTCATAGTGTACTACAGCAGTATGCAACCTATATTCCCAATTTTGCACATATTTTGGCCACGGGTCTGCCATTAAAAAGTTGTGTGGTATAATAGTAATACATTTACTGGACTTTACACCGATTGTGATGGATGATATATTTATTTACACATCAGCTTGATGTATATCTGCTGTGGCTAGGTGGTGCATCATGTTGCATACAGTGTGCCAAGTACTCTTGTATAGTCTTGTATAGTGATTTTATTTTGTTGCTGTGCAGAACATAGTTTATTAGACAGAGAGTGAGCAAGGCACTTTCAAGCAGTTGTGGGGTGAGCAGTGATAAGTGGCAGTTACAGTGCTTCACTCTCGGTTAGCTAATAGGTTGCTATATATGGCAGTTCAGTGATATCTGTACTGTATAATGTTAAATGTGCCATATGACTTGCTCAGAAATATTTCCGTACGTATATCTTCCAGGGATCATGGCCCATCGCAGGAACCACAGTTACAGTAGTGCTGAAGATGATATAATTACTAGCAATATGATTCAGCACTACCGTCTCATGTTCTCACGAACCAGCCAGGACCAGCAGGAGTGTACTGCAGTGTGGCAAGATGTCCGCAGGGTAAACGAGGGAGGCCTGCATAACCAGAAATATGAGCAGGTATGTCACCACTGCAGTGATCTTCTCAGACATGTCTGTCAGCGTGCTGCTGATGTGCGTAGACAACAGCTTGGTGGTGGTGTTAATATCTATCCTCCCTCACCAGAGTGGAGAAGCTACTCCTGAGCCTGGTGGCACCTGCCCAACAAAACAGCAGCAGACATACACCATGATGGAGGTTGGAGCCACCTAGCAAGCACACATGGAACATGGAGGTAACATGGCATATCTGTAGACTACTGTTACCTGTATTGGCAGATCATGCATATGTGAAATGTTGAGTGTGTCGTTCACAGATGTGGAGCCTGTCGTTGTGCAGTACTGATCATTTGGAAAATAATCTGTAGCCCTGTGAATGTAAACTGTTGTACTGTAGGATTGCAAACACACAGCAGGAATGCCACAGATGTGGCCACTGACAAACTGTCTCATCTCTATGTAGGTCCCTCTGGGGTGACATCAAGACAGCGGACAGATGCTGGTGAGTGTGTTCTACATTTATTATTGTAAATAAAAAGTGCATGTCATAGTTAAGGTGTAGGCCATGTACACATGTAACACACCTACCAATAATGCATGCTGTGCATGTTTGGTGTAAGAGCACGCACATCTCACTAATGTGATTAGCTGCCTCAAACACATGCAATACCCAGACCATCTCAAACAAATGTGGCTAGACTGTAGTGACTATTGGATAGGCACATTTGATAATCAACATGCACATAACATACACATCTATGTCATACACAGAGCATTTTGACATGCTACACATAAAGAATTCCTAAACCCTCTGTAAAGACACTCTCCAGTATCCAAAATCTCATCTACACATTAAACATAATATACCTGAGGGGTAGAGGCCTATCATGGGGCATTTAAACACTCTGCAACACACTACACATTCATGTCAAGGAATGCTCCTTATTGGCCTCCTTGCAAACTCACGTAACAACTGGTTGTGAAATGGTGAATGTAGCCAAGGTAATACAGTTCCGGGACACCATGATTAGTGCTGGTTTGTGAAACATTTGTAGCCTTGAACAGTAAAGCAGGTGTGAGCGTGTTTACCCGACTTTGTTCGACTTTGCCCAACGTTGCCCAACTTTGCCCAACGTTGCTCTGGTTAGCGAGGTGCGCAGCAATGCGCAATTGTATTTACATATGCTCAGTACTGGTAAAATGTGCTTAGCAGTGCTTTATATTGCTTAAAATAGGACACTCATGCCTCAGGTGGTGCTGCAGGGCTGATTATGTCAGATGCACATAGTACACTACCTATGCATGTTTGAAAACAGGTAGTGTCAAGTTAGGCATCCCTTTTACTGTATGTGTGAGTCAGAGAGAGGTGTTATTTCCAGGGTTCCTACTGAGTCAGTGTATGTGCTATGCATTGCCTCTTTGTCAAGGCCAGGGCATACTGGCCACGCCTCCTTCTGCCTACTGGGCCAGGCTCAGGTTGTTCATCCGAGTCACACTGTGCCTGTGCAGGCCTTGGCAATGGTGGGGGGCTGTTTGCCCCTGCCCCATGCTGTTCCTGCTGCAGCTGTTTCCACAGGATCATATTGTGTAGCATGGCACATACCATAGCAATATGGGTACATGTAGTTGGTGAGTACTGCAAGGTTCCACCAGAAGTGTCCAGGCACAGGAACTGTGACTTGACCATCCTAAACACAGGCTCAGTTATGTTTCTTGTTTGTGCGTGTGCCTCATTGTGGAGTTCTTGTTCAGGTGTGTATGCATTTCTGATGGGTGTCATCAGCCACGGCTCCAGTGCGTATCCAGCATCCCCCACTAGGTGACCATCAGGGATGTCCCCATTGGCAAATCTCTGATACAGCTGCGTCAGATGCTAGATGTGGGAATCATTATAGCTTCCAGGGCAGCCAGCACACACATTCATTATTATGCCCTGGACATCGCGCACGACCTGGCAGTTGATGGAGGGGAAGCCTTTGTGGTTGATGTAGACCCTACCCTGTTCACCAGGTGGTGCTTTGATGCGTATGTGTGTGCAGTCTATTGCACCCACTACCTCAGGGTATTCTGCTATTTGGTGGAAAAGATGTATATTGCTGGCCAATGCCTCACGGGAATTGGGGAAATATACGTGGTCACCGACATGTGCTGACATGGTATCCAGGAATCGGTGGAGTACCCTGGATGCTTATACCTGTGAAATCCCCATCATATCACCAGTTGGTCTCTGGAAGGTACCTGTAGCTAGTATTCTTATGCCAACACACACCTTGGTGTCCACTGGGGTGGTTTTCCCTCTGTTGGTTCTGTGTGTGAGGCGTGGCCGGCACAGCTCAACAATTTGCTGCAAGAGGTCTCTGCCCACCCTATAGTACTCCACTATCTCCAGCTCATGTAGCCCCTGGTAGATTACCCTGGGTTTGTACACTCTTCTCCGTCTCCTCAATGTGGGTTGCTCAGCAGCATTCACAACATCACCACCCTCAGCACCTTGCACATGTTGGTTTATGATAGCAAAGGCAGCCCATAACATTTTGTATGACTTAAACTTTTTAAGCTTTCCCTCTTTGTATACTGCAGTGTTGCAGAGTTCTTGGGAAAAAAACAGGGGGGAATGCTGTTTGCAGAGTTTAAAGTGCTGGGCTGGCCTGAGATAGTCTGCTGCCTGTGTAATTGGCTGCTTCTGATATATTTCACCTGGCAGCTCTGCTAGTTCTCCTTGGTTAACTTCCTACTACTTCTTTTCCTTCCTTTTCCCTTTCTGTTTCCGCCCACAAACAAGCGCACATGTGTGCACACGAGCACCTGTGCTGTGTGCACATTTGCAAGAAATTTCCGATATTTTAACAGTGTGCACCTTTGGTTTCAGGTTTTCAAATAGGACAACTGTAGGCACGCCTCTTGCAATCCTGAGCAAATCAGGGCAAACACAAGCCAGTGTACTCCAATTAGCTTACAGCCTTTCTGACATACTCCCTCATGATGTCACCTATATTCTACTCTACTACTCACCTACTCCTACACTTACACTCTTGGGACATGGCTCATATGCTGGGGAAAATTGGGATTCACTATCCTTATCCTCATTTGCATAGGATTGCCTACTAATGCATGGTTACATCTCTCACACTGAGCTTTCTCCTCTTAGCAACCACTACTCAGTGGCCATGTTGTCTTCAGCCTGCCATTTACCTGCATGGCAGGATAAGCTTTTTAGTGAAAATGCCTATTTTTGGCTATTTTTAAGTTATTTTCTTGTTTTTTAAAGCGCCGCACGTTTGCACGTTGCTGTGCTATGCTTAAACATCGGAGATCAGGGAAACAAAAATTAGATTTTAACACTTTTAAACATTTATAAATGCCAATGGCCTTATATTTGGCCATTGGCATGCTTTCTCAACTGTATGCATCCTTTATTTGGAGCTGTCATAGCTCTGTTTAGCTATTTACAGAACAGTACTCCATTACCAATTGAGTACATTTCTGCAGATAACACTAATCTTCCATGGACAGGTTAGTGTTTCCTGGATTGCAAATTTACCTCATTTGCATAGCTTTCAGCAGCAAATGAGGTAATCTGCATACCATGACGCTGTCCGTGCAAGAGTAGCTTTAGCAGCTCTCGTGCACACCCCTGTCGGCTGTACCTGGATCGCACGGCAGACATATTGCCGCCGTGAGCTCCTACACGCTTCTTGCACTCCATGCAAGCTTTCGTAAATCTGGCCCACAGTTTCAGAGGTAAAAATGTTACCAGCCTTCCGGAATTATTTTAAAATACTGTATGCTACTTCTTTGTTACTATAAGACGCAATGCAAATTACATTTGCTATTGGGACACCCACTGGATATCAGAACAAGGACTATCAGTTCATATTATTACTATGTTGTTAAGAGTATGTGTCCTACCTTTTTTACTCTAATACTACATTGTAAGTTGTTGTTTTCTTCAAACCAAATGCCTTCATATTAGGGGACTTCAGTTACAAAAACATTAATTGGCAAACTTATACCTCTAAAATGGATAAGCTCCGTGATTCCTAGACTTTGTTAATACCACTACACTTGAAGCAAATTATAAAATTAGCCACTAGAACTACTACCCTTAACATGCTTCTTATCAGCTTAGTCCTCACATGTAGCCCATACACATCTCCTCATTCCAGGTTAAATCTGGCAACAAATCAGTTATCTTCCTCATCAGGTCTAGTGGTACCACCCCACCACCAAGTAAGACTGAATGTTAAGTTGTCAATCTCGCCTTCATTCTTGCTGGATGGGTTCGGAGCCGATCCTCGTATCTGACTCGGCACTTGCTAAGCTCGAGAGCTAATTTTACCAGCTCGAGGCAACCCTATATCCCATGATGCAAGGTGGAGACTACCTAGATCTTGTTTGCCGCTTCGCTAACGAGGTGCCTTTTTTTACCAGCTCCAGGTAAGTTACTAAATATAAGACTTTAGTCTACCCCCTTTTAAATTTTCTATCCATAGTTGTTTTTTGTTAACCTTAACGCTATACTTTAACCCTATTCCCGTTAGTGTTCCCTTTTTTTCGAGTTATTTATCCCTTTTCTCTAGCTTAGGCCTTAGGCCTTCCCCTTCCTAAATTTTTTCCTGTCAGGGATTGTTTGTGTCTGACTGTGTTGTTATCCCTGTTTAGTTTAAATTGTTGGATTGGGTGTTTTTTGTGTGTGTGTGTGTTAGTGTTTTGTTTTTTACAACTTGTGTTTCCTCAACACAGTTATGTCGAAGGACACAAAGGTCTCAGGCTTCAAGAAGTGTGACTCGTGCTGTCAGAAGATGTCTCTGACAGACGGTCACACTTCTTGTGTTTACTGCCTGGGACCTCTGCACCTGCAGGACTCTTGTGCTATCTGTCATGCCTTCAGCCCAAGAGTCCTGCAGGAGCGCAGAAATAAACTGATATTAAGGGGCTTATTAAAGCCTGAGAGCTCCCCGACTATGTCGGCGCCGGGGAAGCCCTCGAAACCTATCAAGCCTTCGGCTGAAAGTTCCAAGCCGTTGGCTTCTGGTTTATCTTCACCAGGGTCGAGATCGGCTCTGGCCGGAGCCGATCATTCCACTATAGCAGTCACAGTATCGGCTCCATCCGGCGCCGATACTGCCCAATCTACACATTCAGTGTCGGCTCCATTGGCTCCATCGATCTCTAAAAAGAGATCTCGATCCCCCTCATTAGAGTCGATATGTCTGGCTCCGAGATCACCCTTGCTCTCGGAGCGGAGCCATCGGAGCCGTTCTTCTCGGTCGTCCAGGCTGTCTGATCACGACCTCGAGAGAGTGGTGAGTAGATTATTAAAGTCTCAGGCACTGGCCCAAATACTCCATAGCCCGTCTCAACAGACGGTAGCTATTTCACATCCACCAAATATTCCTCCTTCGACTCTCTTACAGAGCTCGGAGCCGGAGCTCCTCGGAACCGTGTCTGTTGTAGCTTCGGAGCCGATACCACCTCTTTCGGCTCCGTCGTCCTCTGCTCCGATTTCCTCCTTGAGACCTTCATTGGAGGGATCCGGGCATCTGGTCTCTCTCGTCGGCTCCGAGGGGGCGAGTGGCATCGGACCCTTGTCCGACCCCGTTCTCCCTCTCGGGCTTGGCGGTGAGCTCAGCCCCAACATCTGCCTCGGAGCCTTCCCTCTCGGTGAGGCCTGGAGTTCCTATCTCTTCGGAGTGGGAACTTTCTGGTCTCTCTGACGGGGGAGCCTTCGAGGTGATGAGGAGTGTACTAGCCCCTGGGCTTAGTCAACAGACTGTTCCATCAGCTCCTCCCACTACAGTGCCTGCTGATGTCTCTTCCCACTCTCTTGCTCCCGGACCCAGAGAACCAACGCCTCAGGTTTCCCCATTGGGAATATCTTCCTTTTCCGAGGCTTCTCCTGATCCGTCAGGTGAACCTCCGCGTAAGAGGACAAGTAAGAGGAAACATCTAGACTCCCCCGAGTCTATTACATCTGATACTGACCTGGATGAGTCGGAGGGATCCCCAAGGTCCTCCTCTGAGGATGTCTCTTTCTCAGACATCCTTGAACTCCTTAAGCAGAGGGGGAACTGGCCCTCCCTTAATCCTTCTGAGGACGAGTCAGTATACCTGGAGGCGTTCGGATCTCGACCCTAAACCTCCTGGGTGTCTCCGCCTTTCGACCCTCTTATGGAGGTAGTGGCTCGGAAGGCGTGGATGGCTCCGGATTCGGTGGAACCTATTCCTAGGAGGCCTTCAAAATTCATTACGGCCCCACCAGATAGACAATACTTGACAAAGGGTGTCCCAGTTGATGCCATGGTGGTGGCTGCTGCCACCAAGAAGGAATTAGCTGATCCTTCAGTACCTGTCCATCCTCCTAACAAGGATTCTAGGACTATGGACAGGTATGGCAAGTGGATTTTTTCTTCAGCGACTTTTGCCATGAGATCGCTGAACTATTTGTGCCACTTCACCCGCCTTCAAATAGATGTTCTTAAAGAGTTGGGAGAAGTTTTACAGGATCCGTCAGCTGCTGGGTCTCAGGATAAGATTAGCTCACAGCTAGGAATCCTTAACTCCATTGTTAACTCCTCTATGCGGCTCATTTCTTATGCAGCCGATGGAGCGAGTAGGGCCGCAGGCACAGGAGTGGCTTTAAGGCGTCAGTCCTGGATGCGGCTTTGTAATTTTGCAGACCCCTTCAAGGCGTCCTTCACAAACTCCCCTTTTGATGGTTCGACCTTGCTCCGACCTCAAGTGAAAGACACTTTGACTAGATGCGAACAAGATGGCAAGACTCTTTCTGCCGTAGGAGTCCGTTTCTCCACCCCTTCAAGACCTTACCCCAAAGGACAGAAGGGAGGGAAAATGTGGTTCCGCAAATCTCAAGGAGTCACGCCTGATGAACGAAATAATTTTACCCCCAGAGGCAGAGGGGGTAACAATAATAGACGCTGCCCTAGGGGCAGAGGAGGTCCACAGAATCAGGGTAGCAGAGAGCCACTTTCTGACAAACCCTTCCAGCATCCCTGAGATGTTGCCCGATTGTCCACCTTCGGAGGCAGTCGGGGGAAATTATCGCTGTACCCAATAGCCTGGCTTTCCCTTTCTCAAGACAAATGGGTACAGTCGATTATATCTGAGGGTTACAAAATTCCCTTTATTCAAACCCCAATTCAGCAAAAGGGAACCCTTCCAGACGTTCCACCCGGTCTAAGGGATCTAGCAGTACTAGAAATATCAAAACTGCTAGCAAAAAGAGCCTTCCAGCCAGTCCCAGTGGACCAAATAGGATCCGGAATCTACTCAAGGTTCTTTTTAGTTCCAAAAAAGACAGGGGACTGGAGACCAATATTAGATCTGAGCAAACTAAACAAGTTTGTAAAGAAATCAAGATTCCGGATGGTCACGCTTCAGTCCATTCTACCCTTTCTGGGCAAGGACAATTGGATGTGCTCGATAGATCTTCAGGATGCGTACTATCACATCAAAATTCACAGACGCTCCAGAAGATTTCTCCGCTTTCGGCTGGGGACCAGTCACTTCCAATTCAGAGCCCTGCCCTTTGGACTCACTACAGCCCCCAGAGCGTTTACCAAATGTATGGCAGCGGTTACGGCTCACCTGAGACGTCAAGGATTCCAGGTGTTTCCATATCTAGACGACTGGCTCCTCACTGCCACCACCAGACATCAACTTCTCCAAGCCAGAGATTACACTATTCACATTTGCAGAGGGCTAGGGATTTCTATAAATTTCGAAAAATCTGCCTTGTCGCCTTGTCAATCTATTACTTTTATAGGCGCAAAATTGGACGCCGTACAACTTTCAGCAAAATTAACAGACCACAGGATCTTGGACATTCAAAGACACGTCCAGGTGATTCTTCTCAGCAACAGAATTCAGGCCAGATTTGCTCTGAAAGTATTGGGTCTTATGGCAGCCGCCATAACACTTCTTCCCTTTGCCCGCTTTTACATGCATCTTCTACAATGGATGCTATTCGCCCAATGGTCTTTTCAACAACTTCCCATGTGTCACAAGATCATAGTAACTCCAACTTGCAAAAGGCATCTGACCTGGTGGATGTCGTCCCCTCAAGTCCATCAGGGCAGACCCTTTGTTCCTCCTGCCCCGGTTGCCACGGTTACATCGGACGCCTCCCTGATCGGGTGGGGGGGGCATTATCAGGGCAGAATGGTCCATGGCACTTGGCAACCTTTCGAATACCATCTGCACATAAATGTCCTGGAGATGAGAGCGGTGCTTTTAACATTGCAAGCCCTCAACGACTCTCTTCCCCTGGGAACTATTGCAGTCCAAATGGACAATATGTCCTTAGTGTGGTATATCTACAAACAGGGCGGAACCAAGTCCTATCCACTGTGTCGAGAGGCTCTCAGACTTTGGCAATGAGCAATCTCTTCTCAGCGGTTTCTGATAGCAACGCATATCCCCGGGAAATCCAACATCATAGCGGACAGATTGAGCAGAGCTATTCTCATGCCTCACGAGTGGTCTCTCAAACAATCAGTGACGGAAGAGATTTTTCAGAAGTGGGGCCTTCCTTGCTGCGATCTTTTCGCTACACCTCAAAACAGCAAATACCCAGACTTCTTCTCTCTCTTACCCCTTCCAGGCCATCCCCCCAGAGATGCTCTAACCCAAGATTGGCCCCGGGGACTTCTTTATGCCTTTCCCCCCTTTCCGCTGATACCTCAACTAATTCAGAAAGCAACCGCCTTGAGAACCAAGTTGATTCTCATTGCCCCTTATTGGCCTTGACAGATATGGTTTCCATTCCTACATCGTTATCTCTTGGTACAGCCATGGCATCTGGACCCGGTTCCAGATCTTCTGACCTACCAGTTGGGGCAGCTGCACCAATCCATACTTTCTCTCAACCTCACTGCTTGGTTGCTCCACTTCCATTCTTAGCCAGGCTTCCTATGATTTCTAATCCCGTCCGGGATATCATAGTAGCTTCCCTAAAATCTTCTACCAGAAAGATTTACACTAGTAAATGGCGACGTTTCTCCTTCTGGGCAAAAGCTAGAAAAATAGACCCCTATACTGCTCCGATTCATTCGGTCTTGGACTTCCTAGCTGAGATTTTTCATTCAGGATCCTCTTCCTCCACAGTAAAAGTTCAGCTGGCAGCCATTTTGAATTTTCATATAGGCCTTTTGGACCACAACATTATGTCACATAAACTTTGCAAGGCATTCCTTCGAGGTATCTTTTTATTGAAACCTCCGATTAGAGACCTCCCACCACAGTGAGATCTAAATTTAATTTTAACATTCTTGATTCTTCCCCCTTTTGAACCTGCAGCTGCCTGTTCTTTGAAATTTCTTTCTTGGAAGACACTTTTTTTAGTCGCCATTACTTCTGCCAGGAGAGTATCTGAGCTTCATGCTCTCTGCATTCGTCCTCCCTATTTAATATTCCACAAAGATAGGGTATCTCTAAGGACTAATCCGTCTTTCTTACCAAAAGTGGCATAGCAGACGAACCTAAATCAATCCATTGATCTTCCAGTGTTTTTCCTGAATTATACTCATAGAGCGGAACAAAAGTTACATTGTCTTGATGTTCACCGCCAACTCAGATATTATCTGGACAAAACTAAACTTTTTAGGAAATCTGATCAACTGTTTCTATCCTATGCAGAGAACAGGAAAGGCCTTCCAGTTTCCAAAGTGACTTTATCTAGATGGCTGTCTTCAGTGATCGCTTACATTTATCAGCTCAGAGGCAAAGAGTTGATTTCTAAGCCAAAAGCCCATTCTACCAGAGCTCTAGCTACATCGACAGCTTTTCAAGCTAGACTTCCAATAGACACTATTTGTGCAGCAGCCACATGGGCCTCTCCTCATACCTTTGTTTCTCATTACAAATTAGACTTGGCCTCCAGAGACAGAGCGAATTTTGGTTCCACCGTTCTCAAGAGTCTGTTCAATTGAGCCACCCAGGATAGAGGTGCTAGGGATGCTGTCCCATCCAGCAAGAATGAAGGCGAGATTGACAACTTAACATTAAGAAGTTATGTACCTACCATAATGTTCCATGT
Organism: Protopterus annectens; assembly: GCF_019279795.1. Taxonomy (NCBI): domain Eukaryota; kingdom Metazoa; phylum Chordata; order Ceratodontiformes; family Protopteridae; genus Protopterus; species Protopterus annectens. The sequence continues at coordinate 1,131,523,075 of NC_056743.1, forward strand.
TAGTTGTCTTCTCTCGCCTTCTTTCTTGCGTCCCACCCTCCATCCCTCTAGCCTGGTCAGACTGAGAAGATTATGCCTCTTCTATTAAGAGGTTTTATTCCTTTTTTAGCTATTCAGCTTCTAGTGTCACTAGATTAGGTTGATCCTTTCTAGAGGATTATGATCTTATTTAGTATTGTTACTTTTTCTTCCTCCTCTACAGTTGGAAGAATATATTACTATTTCCTTAGCTACCAAATGAGATCTGGGTAGTCTCCGCCTTGCATCATGGGATATAGGGTTGCCTCGAGCTGGTAAAATTAGCTCTCGAGCTTAGCAAGTGCCGAGTCGGAGCCGAGGATCGGCTCTGAACCCATCCAGCAAGAAAGAAGGCGAGAGAAGACAACTAACATGGAACGTTATGGTAGGTACATAACTTCTTATTTAATATATATATATAGCTATAACTACCTCTACACGGTTTCTCATGACCTTTGTATCCTGGAATTGAAATCTTCCTGCCATGTATCAGGTCCTGTGGCTTGCAAAACACAACTAAAAACTCAACATCCACTTAATCTCCTATAATTACCTCTCCACAGTTTCTCTTGGCCATTGTTTCCTGGAACTGAAACCTTCCTGCTGTGTATCGGGTCCTGTGGCTGAAAAACACAACTAAAAACTCAACAACCACTTAATCCTTTATAACTACCACCCCACAGTTTCTGTTGACTGCTGTGTCCTGGAATTGAAACCTTCCTGACATGTATCATGTCCTGCAGCTTGCAAAACACAACTAAAAAACTCAATATCCACTTAGTCCCCTATAACTACCTCCCCATAGTTTCTCTTTACTGTAGTATCCTAGAAATGAAACCTTACTGACATGTATTGGGTTCCTGTGGCTTGCAAAACACAACTAAAAACTCAACATCTACTTAATTTATGTCTATTAAGGTCAATAACATTTTATTTCAAATTTTTGCTAAACTCCTTTTGGTGGGTTCTCGCTTATGGTAGGGGATGCCAGCAGTCCAATAATCCTCTTCTTACTAGCACACTGTTTAATTTGCTTATATCTTAGTCCCTTAGCCTCCACTAACCTAGTTTTCTCCCTGCCACAGCCCCTTTTTGCCACTCTTTATCTACCATTTTTGCTTCTTTCCCTCTCCAACTTCCCACCTTTCTCTAACTCATTTTTGCTCCCAAGCCAGTCTTTTTCCTTCTTGTTTTCTTTCTGCGTTCTTCTATAAATTACTACTTATCTGTACCTTAGGAGGTTAGCAGTCAACATTCTAACTCTGCTCAGCCTTGTCCAAACAGAGCTTCCTCCATAATTACCTTTCTATTTCCCAGTTTATTTTTCCTTCTTATGTGAGTGACTGATTTTCTTTTTGGTATTTTAGTAGTTTGAGACCTGGGTGAAAGTCTTTGGCTTTACTCCCCTGTTACCTGCATCTTAACCCTTTCCCCTTACCTAATTTTCAGACTATAGGTTTCATAGGCTCCCTGTTATTCCAGGTGCCATTTTTAAATCTATGTTATTCACTGCTGCGGAGGATCCCTGTCCATAGCATTCTTCATCAACTAAGTGATTTTTGTTATGCGATCATATGCTTTCACAAACAGATATTTGTTTTTGAATTAAGAATACTGGGCTTCTGAAAGGCACATGTTTTTTCTGGTTGCCTGATGATTTAATATTCTAGACTCCAGGCTCTATTTATGCTGTAAAACAGCTGTTTGAACAGTATTTGCCTTTACTGTTGCTTACATCTGCTCTCTGTTAGCAGTTTTTTGTGTGAAATAATCTTACTATGTTGTACAATTATCTATAAACCTGAATACTGTGTCCTGCTGCTGCTAGTTGTTTGTACATATTTGCTGTTAAGTATAGCATACATCTATCAATTTCTCTGCTTGTATCTGCAGTTACTGGTTTGTTTCATTTAGAATTACCTGAGCTCTTATACTACTGTTAATGGTGCAGACAGATTTGTCTTAGCCACTACTCTTTATTGCTGCCTGTTATTGTAAAGCTTATTTGTTTCTCTGTTGTATATCTAGAGCATTACTAATGTTTCCTTGTCTATAGCTGTTGATGCATAATTTATTGTTCATAGTTGTGTGTGCTACGTGCTTTTCACTCTCTACTCCTTACACTGAACTCTCCCTTTTTGTTCTTTTTCGCCCCTATAACTACCTCCCCACTATTTCTCTTGACCATTGTATCCTGGAATTGAAACCTTCCTGCTGTGTATTGGGTCCTGTAGCTTGCAAAACACAACTAAAAACTCAACATTCACTTAAATTATGTGTCTATTGAGGTTAATAGCATTTTATTTCAAATTGTTGCTAAACATGTTTTAGTGGGTTCCCGCTTATGGTAGGGGACACCAGCAGTCCAATAATCCTCTGCTTAGTAGCACACTGTTTCATTTGCTTACATCTTAGTCAATTAGCCTCCTCTAACCTAGTTTTCTCCCTAACACCCTTTTTGTCACTCTTTATCTACCTTTCTTTAGCTTCTTTCCCACTTTTCTGTAACTCATTTCTTCTCCGAAGCCAATATTTTTCCTTCTTGTTGTATTTCTATTTTCTTCTATGAATCACTACTTACCTGTACCTTAGGAGGTTAGTGGTCAACATTCTAACTCCACTTAGCCTTATATGAACAGAGCTTCCTCCATAATTACCTTTATTATATTTCACAGTTTAAATTTCTTTCTTACGTGAGTGACTGTCTTTTTGGTATTTTAGGGTTTGAGACCTGGGTGAAAGCCTGCTCCATTCACCCTCGCTCTGCTCAGGCTCACTCCACTCCCCTACCCTACCCCATTTCCACCCACCCCTACCCTTCTCTAATTTATAGCTAACCAAGCCACTCTCCTCCATGACCTTACCCCTCTGGCAGCAAATCCTTTTTCTCATCTCTCCTACTTTGCCTATTATGCAGAACCTTCATCACTATAATGCCACTGTTCATATCTCTCCACATCTTTTTGATACCTCTCCTACACTACTCTTCTCTCCTAATTATTTTCACACCCATAGCTCTTCTAATAACCTTTACATACATTACAGACCATTCTCCAAACTGCCATTTCTTACCCTCCACTCCCTTACCCACATTAAAGTCCATTCTGACATCCATCCTAAGCCAGAACCCACTCTTGCCACTTTCCCTAACCCACCTCCTCCTCTAAACCATAATACTAACATCTCCCCTACTTCCTACCTACCTTCTAAAAAATGCAACTCTGATCTACTCATTATAAACTTCAACCTCAGAATCCTTTTTAATAAAGTTCATGAATTTCATGCTGCCATTGCCCAGCACTCCCTAAATATAGCCATTATTACTGAAACCTGGCTTAAACCACATATAAAATCTGAAGAATTACTTCCCAATGGGTATAGTATATTCAGAGTGGATAGATTATCTAAATATAGTGGAGGCATTGCCATAATGTTTAAAGACAACCTTAACCTGACACAACTCGACTGTACTCCACCCGACCTCCCTAACTCAGAAATTTGAGCTGCACAGCTAGATATAAATAAACATAAGTCCATTGTCATTATAGCTATCTACCCCCCTGCCTATAATCTCTGTAACATTGAAAAAAGCATTGAATAGGCCTCATCCAACTTTAGCCATGAAACTGTAGTACTTGGAAACTATAACCCTGACTGACTTACCTGCTCCTCTAATTCACCTATGAACTTTATTAACTTATATAACTTCTGTCAAAACATGAACCATCATCCATGCATCAACAAGCTCACAAATAAGCAATCTATAATTGACTGGATTCTGACAAACAAATCTGACATTAGCTATGATGCTGGTTGTCTTCCAGATACTCTAAGCAATCTCTTCCCAAACTAATCAGAAAACATATACATAGTTCTTGCAATGTTACATTCCACTGCATTCATAATAAAAATAATTTTTCCTCAACCATATTTAACACACTTTTACAACAATGTGACTGGTCACTTCTAAAAACTCTTCATTTGGACTTTGCAATACAGTATTTGAATAATGCTTTCCTGCAAATACTTAATAACCTTGCCCAATCAGGAAAATTCATATCAAAACCAAATAACTTCCTTGGTTATCAAAAAAAAAAAACAATTCTACTACTTAAGCTAAGGGACAAAGCCTGGACTCTTTTTTCTTAATAACAGAAGTAAAGTCAATCTCACCTCCTACCAACAACTTAGAAATCAAGCCAAAAAAAAAAATTAAAAAAGACAAAAAAAAAAAAACTTATTTCCAATCATGTCAACTAAAATCCTGCAAACAATTAACCTCCTTCTTAACCCTGGAAAACCCACTACCCCAGTCCCAATACTACTATTGGATGTATAGCCACTCAATTCAAATTCCATTTTATTACCTCAATAACCTCATTACTAAACAAAACTAATTCTCCTCTTTCCATACCCATCCCCACCAAATTAAATTCTACCTTTTTCAATCTCAAACCCATCAAAACTAGTTATATAAAAAATCTCCTAACTAAATTAAAACCTTGTACACTCACTGCACATCAGCTACCTGGTGATTTTTTAAAACTAGCTGCCACATCCATTGCTTGCCCTATATCTGTTCTAATCAACTGCTCTATCTCTGAACAGTATGTACCACTCCTTTGGAAAATATCTCATGTCATACCCCTACACAAAGATGGCCATCAACTGATCTATCCAACTATACACCTATAGCCATTCTCTTACCTCTAGCCAAAATCTTAGAAAAGTGTATACACAAACAAATATTAAACCACTTCCTGAAGAACAGCTTATTATCTAATACTCAACATGGCCTTTGACCCAGACATAGTACTAATACAGCCCTAATAAGTTTTACTAATGCCATAAATCACCTCAGAAACAAAAAACAACTTGTCTCTGCCACCTTCCTTGATATGTCAAAAGCCCTTGACACTGTATCTCATCAAATACTTCTCAATAAACTGGCCTTCTATAGCTTCAGCTGTGAATCTCTAAGCTGGTTTCATAGATGTCTCTAACTGAAAACAAGCCACCTTATGGGAGAATAAACTGTTCCCCCAGCTTCACATCTTTGTAGGAGTCCCACAAGGATCTATCCTTGGACCACTACTTTTCATTATTTTTACCACTGATCTAAGTTTTGCCACCAAACCTTCCTCAATCATACAATACACAGATAAGTTCATAGGTGTGTACTAGGCTAAACCCCTGGAGCCTTTACAGTCCTAGCCCATAGAAGTGCCCTGGCATCGTTCCACCCAACGTTAGATCCCAGTGCCTCTATCAAGTAGAGCCAGTGGAGTGATCCCTGGGGTGAACTTTCTATTTCCCATCCACTCATCAAGGTTACTCTTGAAGAGGGCCAGTGAGGTGCTCTGCTTGACATTTATGGGAAGTCTATTCCAGAGCATGGACAGTCTCTGGGCTATGAAAATATCCCTCCAGCATGTTCTGTTGATTGTGGTAATGAGGTTGAGGTCTCTCAAGAGTGTGGTGTGGAGGGATTGGGATTTCTTTAGAAGTAGCATTTCTAACAAAGCTGGGTCAGACATAGCTTTGTAAGTCAAGCAGAGATTGCCTTTTATTAGATGATATGAGACAGAGAATAGCTGGAGTTTTTTGAGTCTGTCCATGTAGGACATGTGTTTAATGCCTAGGAGCCTCTTCATGAGGTACTTTTGTGGCCTTTCCAGCTATTGCATGTGTCTAGTGAGGTACATGCCAAATAGGGCATTATGCTCGATGATTGGCCTAATGAGGGAAGAGTAGAAAGAGATGATGACCTCTTTCTTCCTGGATGCAAAACACTTGGTAATGAGATGTGCCACATAGAAGGACTTTCTGATCACAGTGGCAATGTGGTGGTCAGAGGAGAGGTTGCCATCAACCTGTGTCCTCAGATCTCTTATAATGCCTTCAGTGTTCAGTGGGCTCCCATCGCAGTGGCAATTTTATGGCATTAAGCTTAAAACCATGATGATGCCTCTCTCATCTACTCTGCCCCCACTATCAATAAGCTTCAAGAAAAAACTCAGGTTGCCCTCGTCAGTATTGAAAACTACTAATCGGTCTAGCAACTCATATTAATCCCCAACAAAACCAAACTTATCGTCTTTACCAACACCTCAATAAAAAAATAACCAACCACCTCTCTCTATTTTTTCCTCCAATGGCACTAAAATAGAAGCTGTCGAACAAATAAAACTTCTCAGTGTCACTATTGATAATGGACTGAAGTCTGACAGACATATAGCACTAATAATTTATAAAGTCCATGTAAAACGTTTTGCTCTCTACACTGCCAAATCCTATCTCACCAATCACGCCAGACTTGCAAAATCTAGTACCCACCTCTTATCTTCCCTTCTTTACCATTCTCAAATATTTAGCAACCTTTGCAAATCAGATTAAAATAACCTTGAATCTTGCTATAACAAAATAGCCAAATTTGCCTCAAACCAGTCTCAAAGATCACATCATTGCACTGCCCTTCACCATCTGAACTGGATATAACTCCCTAAATTATTAACACTCAACTATTAATTGCCCATGCATTCATGCACAAATCTGACAACTGTCCAGCTTTATTTAACTTTGTTCAATCCTACACTAACCTTAAGTCACACAGGTCAGCAGATACATTTTTGCTTAAAATTATCAAATCCAATAACTCACATGGGGGCTTTTTATATTGCCACACAATTACCAAATACTGGAATTCTCTTCCCAAGCATATTCTATCCATCACTGATACACATAACTTCAAACAGGCCCTAAAAGAATACTTTGCAAATCATTAGCTATGCTCCTGTTCACCCCCAGACTAACCTAGTCTTACCCTCCTTTACTGTTTAACTGCATTCTCTTGCTTAGCCTCTTGTCATCTTTGCAGTGAGACCTCTACCTTCCTTTGATGCTCACGTATTCATTTAGTCATTTATAAAAAAGAAAAAAGTTTGTTTTATGATTTTTTTCTTAATTGATGTTGACTGTTTATGATACATTGTATGTAATAACTTTAACCTCTTTTTGCTTTTTGATTGTACTTACTGTCATATTTTTGTACTATATGTGTAACTATGTAACTTCTTTGGAGCTTTTCTTCTCGGTTTTCTGCTGAAAACAGGCTACTGGCCCAGTCAGACAGTACCTGGCAATCAAATGTAAATAACTAACTAACTAACTAAGTAAATAAATATATATTTAGGAACTTTTACAAAATTCCAGATAATCCATCATGAATGGACCACTCTAACAGCGCTATTGCATTCATCTCCACCTTTTACGAACATGTAAATATGTGTATAGAAACATCAGTCTTCACCTGCCATAAATGCAATGGTAAACTCAGGAATAAACCACTCTGGTGGAGCTCCTGTATTAATGAACAATATAACAAGAAAAGAAAAAAATGACAAGTAATAAATCTTTAGGACCATACTGAAACAGTTTGTCAAGGAACTTGAGAACACTATTGGAAAATGTAAAGAGGAATATGACACCTTATGGTCACCACAGATACTAAAAGAAACTACAAGTCCATCTTCAGTTTGTTATGGAATTAAGAAATAATATCAACAATACACTGAGCTCATCTAAAATAAAATTACACATTCCAGTCTCAAGTATATAACCAATACCTTAGCAGACAAATTTAGTGCTGAGTTTGCTTCACCTACCCATTTTCCCTGAAATTTTAGTTTCCCCTGGAATCACGTCACAAGTCTTAGAAACTCTGTCAAAGGATAACAATTATACTTCTATTAGACCTGAGAACATACCAGGCTACATTTTCATCAGTGTTAAGTGTGCATTATCCAAGTTTCACCCTATCTGCAGGCTCTGTGTCAGCTATCTGAAGAGAAGCCACTGCAACTCCACTACACAATGGTCACCCTTCTACAGACATAGGCAATTATAGCCCATCAGTTACACCAACTGTACATGCAAAGCCATGAAATGTATCATAGCAGAACTTAACCATAGGCAACTTACCTGATCTAGACTCTAATAAGTCTGGTCTTCTGAGAGGTCGGCCCCATCTCCAGAACATAATAAGCTTTTTGAAAAGGATGTATATGTTGTGAACAGTGGTCATTCCATCCATATGACTTCTCTTGACCTGGCCAAAGCTTTTGACACTATTTGGTACTATTGAAGAACAAAATTAATGTTAACTCCTATTGTCCACTGACTTGCAAATTGGATATCCAGCAGATTCTAAGTTGTGAAAATTGCTGGTATCCTCTATGAAAATGGCAAGTAGTGGTATACCAGAGACATCAGTGCTGTGACCTCTACTGTTTGCCATTTATTTTTACAGACATATAAGGCAATAATTCTAGAAGTATACTTGACTACATTTACTGATGGCTGCAAGATGGGTGCTGGTATCTGTTCATCCGCAGATACTAAATAGCACCAGCATGGACTGGAATATGAGAACAAATTTGGTCATTAATTTTGCCTTTAAGAAAGGGGAGGGTCATGTGATCTTTTTGTTGATCATGTGACTATTTACATAGTATTTTATCCTATTCTGGTGTCTTTTCATTCACTGTGATGAAGTTCACTTAATTTGTGTGAAAAAAGTTTTTAGAGTTAAAGGAAACATTTTCTAGCTAGAGTATTCTTTTGTTTTTAGATTATGTTTTTTTCCAGTCTTTGGTTCCCAAGAATTGTTTGATTTTTATCTGTCTAAGTTCATTGCAGCTCTATGGGAATTATGGAGAATGAAGGATCACGTTATAGCTCTATACTTGTTTTGGGATCTTTACCAGATCCCAGAAGAGCCTCATTTTCAAAATCCATTAATTTATTTAACTGACACACCATCCTCTCAACTCACACTCACATTTACAGCAACTAGTATCTCCCCCTTTGTTTGGAGAAGTAGTTTGGAGAAATAGGAGATGAGGAGTCTGATTATGGAGAGTGTACTGTCATATTCCATGAAGTAACTAATCACATTACTGTGAATCTATCTGATCCACCAGATGTCTGGGTATTTTTTTGCTACCATTTTTCAATAGTGACATTAATAAAGACAGTAAAAACAATAAAGACAGTGACAACAATAACATGGTTCCAATTATCCCATTTTGAAAAATCATTTTCATGTTGTGAGAATAAATTTTCCAGTACACATCTGCAATTTAAGACACTTTATACTTTGAACAATGTCTACTATCTGGTCAGGTTCCTTTTGGACTGAGAACTTTTAAATTGCCAGTTGGTATCAAAACCACTAAATGTTAAGTTGTCTATCTCGCCTTCATTCTTGCTGGATGGGTTCGGAGCCGACCTCGGCTCCGACTCGGCCACTCTAAAAGCTCGAGAGTTGGTTCCACCGGCTCGAGGCTCCCCTTATATCCCACAATGCTAGGCGAGAGTTACCTCAGATCTCGTTTGCCGCTACAGCTTCGAGGTTGGTTGTTTCTACCGGTTCCTGGTGAGTACTATTTTCTTGTGAAAATTAGTCTTTTAAATCCCCTTTTAGTTAATATTTTTACTTAGTTAGCGTAGGTTAGAAATCTTTTATTCCCTACCCAAAAAAATTTCCGTTTCTTTCCCCAAGAACCTTTGGTTCTTCCCTTGGGCCTATAGGCCTTCCCTTCCCTAGTGGAGTGTGTGTGTTTATTGTACTTTATTGTAGTTTATTGTAGTTTTAAATTACTACTATTACTACTAATTTTATTCTGTTAACCTGACAGGGTATAACTTGTGTGTTTGTGTGCGTGTTTGTGTACACCTGTCAGACAAAAATGTCTAAAGAAGCAAAGGTCTCCGGATTCAAGAAGTGTGATGCGTGCTGTCAGAAAATGTCTCTGACAGACGCTCACACTTCTTGTGTCTATTGTCTGGGGCCTTTGCACCTGCAGGACTCCTGTGCTGTGTGCCATGGCTTCAGCCCCAGGGTCCTGCAGGAAAGAAAGAATACATTAATTCTTAGAGGCTTACTCAAGCCAGAGGATTCCCTGTCTGTTTCAACAGGGAAGCCCTCTAAGGCATCTAGGTCTTCGGCTCCGGCTACTGAGCCGAGACCTAAGGTTTCTCAACCTTTGCCTTCATCGGCTCCGGCTGGAGCCGATAAGTCTCAGTCCACAGTTTCTGTGGCTCCCTCGGCTCGCCGAGCCGAGGTTATAGAAGTTCCCGTGTCGGCTCCGACCAGACCTTCGGAGCCGACAACTAGGAAGAGGTCCAGGTCACCATCTCTTGGCTCCGTTCATTCGGCTCCAGGATCTCCCCTGCTGTCTGAACGGAGCCAAAGGTCTCACTCCTCTAGGTCATCAAGGCTGTCGGATCATGACCTTCAGAGGGTAGTGAGTCGACTACTTAAGTCCGAGGCACTGGCCCAGATGCTTCAGAGCCCGACTCATCAGTCGATGCCTGCCCCGGTCCATCAACATATTCCTCCTTCGACTTCTTTGAGTTCGGAGCCGGGCCGTGTCGGAACCGAGACTGTGATTACGTCGGAGCCGATACCATTGTCTTCGGCTCCGTCGTCGGCTCCGTTTTCTTCTTTGGAAGAATCTCGGCGCCGGACTTCCCTCGTCGGCTCCGAGGGGGTGAGTGGCATCGGACCCTTGTCCGACCCCCCTCTCCCTCTTGGAGCTTCGGCGCTGGTGAGTTCGGCTCCGACATCGGCCTCGGAGCCATCACTGTCGGTGCCGAGGGGGGTTCTTAGCTCCTCGGAGCGGGGACCTCTGGCTCTGCCTGACAGGGGTGCATTCGAGGTCATGCGGAGTGTGTTAGAGCCTGGCTCTACTCCACAGTCGGCTCCGTCCGCCCCTCCCTCTATGGTGCCTCAGGCTAAGTCGATTCACTCCCTCATCCCGGACCGCAGAGAGCCAGCTCCTCAGGAACCCCCTGTGGGGATTTCATCCTCTTCCGAGGCCTCTCCTGATTTGGCAGAAGAGCCCCTCGGAAGAGGAAGTGTAAGAGGAAACACATTGACTCACCTGACTCCATCACGTCAGACACAGATTTGAATGATCCTGAGGGTTCTCCCCGTTCCCCTTCTGAAGATGTCTCATTTGCAGACATTCTGGAGATCCTGAAACAGAGGGGAAATTGGCCAGCCCTCAACCCTTCAGAGGACGAATCTGTGTATCTTGAGGCGTTGGCTCTCGTCCTTCCACCTCCTGGGTGTCCCCCCCTTCGACCCCCTCATGCAGGTGGTTGCTAAGAAGGCATGGACGGCTCCTGATTCAGTGGACCCCACTCCCAGGAGACCCTCTAAGTTCATCACAGCTCCAGCAGACAAGCAGTTTTTAACAAAAGGAGTTTCTGTGGATGCTATGGTGGTAGCTGCTGCCACAAAGAAGGAACTGGCTGATCCTTCAGTACCTGTCCATCCACCTAACAAGGAATCTAGGTCCATGGATAGGTATGGGAAGCGGATGTTCTCCTCAGCGACATTTACCATGCGTTCGCTGAACTACCTGTGCCATTTCACTCGTCTTCAAAGAGACTTGATCAAGGAAGCGAGTGAAATGTTAAAGGATCCTACAGCTGCGGGTTTCCAAGACAAGATGAACACGCAGCTGGCTACCCTTAATTCCATATCCAACTCCTCCATGCGCCTCCTTTCTTACGCGGCTGATGGAGCGAGCAGAGCCGCAGGGACAGGTGTGGCCTTACGTAGGCACGCCTGGATGCGGCTATGCAATTTTGCGGACCCTTTCAAGACGTCTTTCACGAACTCCCCTTTTGATGGATCATCTCTTTGGTCCTCAAGTGAAAGAAACCTTGACTAGGTGCGAGACTGATGGCAAGACCCTTTCTTCCGTCGGAGTCCGTTTTTCGACTCCTTCCAGGCCTTACCCCAAAGGCCAGAAGGGTGGAAAGATGTGGTTCCGTAAACAATCTCAAGGGACTTCGCCTGACGCACAGAGTCGTTTTCCTACCAAAGGCAGAGGTGGGAATAACAATGGTAGACGTCGCCCTAGGGGCAGGGGGGGTCCGCAGAACCAGGGCAATCGGGAAGCCTTCCCTGACAAGCCCTTTCAGCATCCCTGAGGTGTTGCCCGACTGCCCATCTTCGGAGGCAGTCGGGGGAAGATTGTCACTGTACCCAGAAGCCTGGCTATCCCTGACTCAAGACAAATGGGTACAGTCCATCATTTCAAGGCTATTCTATCCCCTTTCTTCGCTTTCCAAATCAGTCAAAAAAATCCCTTCCAGATGTTCCACCCACTCAAAGGGATCTAGCAGCTTTGGAAATTTCAAAACTGCTTGCAAAAAGAGCAATTCAACCAGTGCCAGCAGACCAACAAGGATCCGCAATCTACTCAAGGTTCTTTTTAGTTCCAAAGAAAACAGGGGACTGGAGACCGATATTGGATCTCAGTGTCTTGAACAAATCAGTCAAGAAAACAAGATTTCGGATGGTCACGCTGCAATCCATCCTTCCCCTTTTGGGCAAAGGAAACTGGATGTGCTCTATAGACCTTCGGGATGCGTGCTATCACATAAAATGAACAGACGCTCCAGAAGATTCCTCCGCTTCAGGCTGGGAACCAGTCATTTTCAGTTCAGGGCCCTGCCCTTTGGTCTCACCACTGCCCCGGTGTTTACCAAATGCATGGCAGTGGTAGCTTCTCACCTGAGACGACAAGGATTCCAGGTGTTTCCATATTTGGACGACTGGCTCCTCACAGCTCCCACCAAGCATCTCCTTCTGATGGCCAGAGATTACACTTTTCGCGTTTGTCAAAAGCTGGGTATTTCAATAAATTGCGAAAAGTCTGTTTTGTCGCCTTGTCGTACTATTACCTACATAGGCGCAAATCTAGATACAATAAACATGTCTGCAAGGCTAACACATCAGAGAATATCAGACATTCACAAATTGGTATCACTCCTTCTCAACAACAACAGAATCAAAGCCAGGTTAGTTCTAAAGGTGTTGGGAATTATGGCAGCGCCATACCTCTGCTTCCATTAGCCAGATACCACATGCGGATCCTTCAGTGGATGCTTTTACTCAATGGTCATACCAGGAACTTCCAATGTCTCACACCATTGTGATCACGCAAGCGTGCAAAAGCATCTCATGTGGTGGATGTCTTCCCCAGCTCCTGTCGGGAAGACCCTTTATTCCACCTCCTCCGGTTGCTACTCTGACAACGGATGCCTCCCTGATCGGGTGGGGGGGGCATTATCAGGGCAGGACAGTCCAGGGCACATGGCAACCAAACAAATGCCACTTGCACATAAATGTTCTGGAGATGAGAGCAGTGCTTTTAGCGTTGCAAGCCCTTCAAGACTCTCTTCCCTTGGGAACAATTGCAATCCAGACAGACAATATGTCTGTAGTGTGGTACATCAACAAACAAGGCGGAACCAGATCATACCCCCTGTGTCGAGAAGCACTCAGACTGTGGCAATGGGCGATTTCTTCCCAGCGGTTTCTGATAGCAACGCACATCCCCGGGAAGTCCAATCATATTGCGGACAAGTTGAGCAGAGCTATACTCATGCCTCACGAGTGGTCTCTGAAAGACTCTGTAGTGAGAGAAATTTTTCTCAAGTGGGGTCAGCCTTGCTGCGATTCTTTTGCTACTCCCCAAAACAGCAAGTGCAGAGAATATTTCACTCTATTCCCTTTACCAGGCCAACCCAGCAGAGACGCTCTAGTCCAAGTTTGGCCCCGGGACTTCTGTATGCATTTCCTCCTTTCCCACTGATCTCTCAAGTAATACAGAAAGCTATCGCTCAGAAGGCCTCATTGATCCTCATTGCTCCTTACTGGCCTCGACAAGTGTGGTTCCCCTTTCTACATCGCTTTCTCTTGGAGCGACCGTGGAATCTGGACCTAGTTCCAGATCTTTTGATCCATCAGTCGGGTCAGTTTCATCGCTCCCTCCCCTCTCTGAACCTCACTGCTTGGTTCCTCCAGTTCCAACCTTAGCCAGGCTTCCTCAATTATCTCACTCTGTTAGAGATATATTGATAGCTTCCCATAAATCTTCCACTCGAAAGATTTATTTGAGTAAGTGGAAACGCTTTTCATATTGGGCTCAAGGAAAGGACATAGATCCTTTCACCGCTTCCATCCAACTAGTCCTTGATTTTCTAGCTGAACTCTTCCATGCAGGTTCATCTCCTCTACACTTAAAGTTCAATTGGCAGCTATTTCTAATTTTCATGTGGGTATTTCTGAATCTGCCCTAATGTCCCACAAACTCTGCAAAGCCTTTTTGAAAGGAGTTTTTCTGCTCAGACCTCCTATAAGAAATCCTCCTTCTCCTTGGGACCTAAATTTAGTTCTTGCTTCTTTGATTCTTCCCCCTTTCGAACCTGCAGCTTCCTGTTCCTTAAAATTGTTATCATGGAAAACTCTTTTTCTGGTAGCTATTACATCAGCTAGAAGAGTTTCAGAGCTTCAAGCACTCAGTTGTCGCCCTCCGTATCTGTTGTTTCATAAGGACAGAGTATCCTTACGAACTAACCCGTCCTTTTTGCCTAAGGTGGTCTCGACATCAAATCTAAACCAAAGCATTGACCTCCCTGTCTTTTTCCAGAGTATTCCAATAGGTCTGAACAAAAATTACACTGCCTGGATGTTCATCGTCAATTGAGGTACTACTTGGATAGAACAAAACAATTCAGAAAATCTGATCAGCTGTTTGTCTCCTATGCAGAAAGCAGAAAGGGACTTTCAGTTTCAAAGGTATCATTATCCAGATGGCTAACATCTTTGATTTCCCTGGTATATGAAATTAGACAACAAAATTGCCTAATAAACCTAAAGCCCATTCCACCAGAGCTTTGGCTACTTCTTTAGCCTTCCAAGACAGACTGCCTATTGACACCATTTGTGCAGCGGCTACTTGGGCTACTCCTCACACTTTTATTTCTCATTATAAGTTGGATTTAGCTTCTAGGCATAGAGCTAATTTTGGTTCCACTGTTCTCAGGAGTCTGTTCCGTTAGGCCACCCGGGACAAGGTGCTAGGGACGCGGTCCCATCCAGCAAGAATGAAGGCGAGATAGACAACTTAACATATAGAAGTTATGTCTTACCATAACGTTCCATGTTAGTTGTCTTCTTCTCGCGTCCCACCCTCCTTCCCCCTGGCCTGGACAGACCTAGAGGAGTTGTGATCGTGACCTCTCTTTCTACCACCTCTTTCTTAGGCATATGCTGTTGTGCATATTTCCTGGTTCAGAATGTAGGTCACCCTTCTTTCTTCTTGTTGTTAGAGGTGGACTCTGTTTAGAGTTATTCTGTTACTTTTATAAGCTGGGGTTAGCTTACAAACGAGATCTGAGGTAACTCTCGCCTAGCATTGTGGGATATAAGGGGAGCCTCGAGCCGGTGGAACCAACTCTCGAGCTTTTAGAGTGGCGAGTCGGGCAGGTCGGCTCCGAACCCATCCAGCAAGAAGAAGGCGAGAAGAAGACAACTAACATGGAACGTTATGGTAAGACATAACTTCTATTTCTGTCTACCATGAACTAGTCAACATGTTTAATGACTTTATTTAATCAAATTACTATAGAAGCATAATCTGCAGAATATAAAGAAGTTAGAAGCTGAGATCACTGAATCAGATGGGAAGATCAAGCAGCAACACCTGCTTCATGTTGATTTTTCAGATTTTTCTACTTCTTTTGCCAGACTAAGCAGACATATTTCCACTATTGCCAAATAAGAAATTAAACAAAGTTAAAATGTGATGCTGAAGCATACAGAAATCATTTGGCTTATCCACTTCCGCTACCTAAGATGAGCATACATAGGGCCACTTCCAATAATAATCTTGCTTCTTCCACTTATTATGGTGAGGAGTTTTTTTTTTTTTTTGAGGGGAAATCCAATAGTCCTGTGCAATTAATTTTACTCTAACAATTAGTGTAGATGATAGATCACCAGGTTATGAAGGTGGACAAAGGCAAAGGGGAATGATGAGAGACGTGTCTGATTATATTTTCAAAAGGACAATTTTGTTACATGGTACTAATTACATTTCAGTAAGCTTACCTCACATAAATATAAATTAGTAGACAATGTCTCAATTCATCATTTATATCAAAGTCACATTAATATGGATACATATAAATATTTCCAAGTATCTTGTTTAAAAACTTGATGGGACTGGTTTGGAGTTCTGAAGATTCATATTGATACCCATGACCCTCCTGTGTACTGCATTGCTATGAATAGTGGTTCAAATAAATAAGATATTAAATCTTGTGGTACAGAAAATTCAAGTCTATGGGATAAACAAGACCCTTTAAAAAGATTTGTCTTTGATGGTAGCAGATTCTGTTATATGTTGTGGAATCTTTATATACCTCTATCTCACAGGACACAGGAGTTAGAGATTGTAAAAAAAGTTAAGTTCATGATCTGATTTTACAAATAGTAAAATTAACATCACTTATATTTTGTTTGACTGGTTGGTTAAAAATAGATGTTATGTGATCCTATCTCGCCTACATTCCGTACTGATGGGCTCGGAGCCGATCCTCGGCTCCGACTCGGCACGCTATGCTATAGAGCGAAGCCTCTTATTGGCTGAGCTATTCTCTATCCCAGGATGCACCACCACTACTCCCCCAGATCTCGTTTGCCGCTTACAAGCTAGGACGTGGTCTCAAACTTGGCTGAGCTAAGTACTGTTTTTTTCTAAAGTTTTCCTGTCAGGAAATTCTCTATTCTTACCCAAAAGCTGTTTTAACAGCTATCGTTGTTGTACGCGTGTGTTTTTGGTACATTTTTTGTGGTAAATTGTGTGTTTGTTTAAGGGAAGGTTTCCCGTTTAAGTTAGAGGGGCCTTCCCCTATTCTTCAGCTAGTTTCTCTTATTTTAAGGAGGTCAAGTACCTGTTTAAGTTAGAGGGTTCTTGGCCCTCCTTTTTAGTGTTTGTGATATTGTATTGTATCGTAAAAAAAAAAAAAAGAAAGAAAGAAAAAAATTTTTTGTATTGTGCTTTAAAATCTTTGTTCTGACTAGATAGTGCTTCTTTTTCCACTGTTTAGTGACTATTTTAAAGGCATTATGTCAAAAGAACATAGACCCTCAGGGTTCAAAAAGTGCACGAGGTGCGGTTATAAAATGTCTATAACCAATGACCACTCCTCGTGCGTATATTGTTTAGGCGCCAAGCACCTACAGGAGTCCTGCAGCGTGTGTCACGCCTTTTCCTCTAGAGTCCTCCAAGAGAGGAAGAATAAATTGATCTTGAAAGGGCTGATTAAGCCCTCCTTCGAGGAAGCCTTATCTTCCTCATCCTCTCCAACTAAGAAAAAGAAAGCGTCGGCTCCGACCAGCCCGCCGGAACCGACTGCTAAGAAATCCAGGCAGGCTTCTCCATCGGCTCCACGGACTTCGGAGCCGAGGGCAGAATGGTCTGCCTCGATGCCCCCAGTCTCGACTCCTCTGGTTTCGGAGCCGAGGACTGGGGCTTCGAGAGGTGGGTCACCTTCATCGGTTCCACTGATTTTGGAGCCGATGAGGGTTGCCGGCTCAGACTCTTCCCCTTCGGCGCTGAAGCCCTCCTCGGCACCGAGGGAAATTGTTTTGGAATCTTCCTCGGCACCGATACTGGTAGAGTCCATTCGGAGCCGGTCCCCCAGTCCTTTGGAGCCGATGGAGAAGTCGGTTCGGATCCAATCGGTTTCCTCTAGATCTTCCAAGATGTCTGATTCGGACATCGACAGGGTGCTTCTAAGACTGTTTCAGTCTCCTGTGTTCCAGAAATTAGTTTCGGCTCCAGCCCATTCGGCTTCGGAGCCGATGGCCCACCCTGTAGTTCTGGTTCCTCCTCCAACAGCCTCGGCACCGTTGGAGCCGGTGCTGGTGGAGCCGATGGAGGTTTTTGGGTCAGCCTCGACCCTTACTCCAACCCCGGCTCTCGAGTCGGAGTTCGGGACACGGACCTCTTCTGTCGGCCCTGGGGGGGATGCTTTGGGACTGATGTTTTCGGTTTCGAGCCTTCCTCTCGGTGCGTCGGCGGCGGGGGTACCGTCTACTGTTGTGGCCACGGGGGTCGGACCTTCCCAGGATTCTGGTGGTCCGGCCTTCAGGGCCATGAGGAGTGCTTTAGCCAAATCATCTTTGGCTACCTCCACGGCCTCGCCGGTACCTTCCCTACATACGGACACTGGGTCTTTGGCAGTCCCCCTGTCCTTAGACAGCGGAGCCCCGGGGCCTGAGGTCACCCCCACTGGGGGTTCCCCCCCTCCTGGAGGTCCCTCTGAAGCTTCTTCAGAGGAGCCCCCAAGGAAAAGATCGTGCAAGAGGAAGCACGTCGACTCCCCCGATGAGTCTCTCACGTCAGACACTGATCTTGATGATGCAGAGGGGTCCCCTAAGTCGTCCTCAGATGATGTCTCCTTCGCAGACATCTTGGAGGCCCTCAAACAACGAGGCGGCTGGCTGTCCAAACCCCCTTCTGCTGACGAGTCGGTGTTCCTTAAGGCCTTCGGGGCTCAGCCCTCTGCCTCCTGGGTGTCTCCGCCCTTCGACGAGCTCCTAGATTTGATCTGTCGAAGGGCGTGGGAACATCCAGATTCTGTGGAACCGGTGCCTGCTCTCCCAAATAAGTTCCTATCAGCACCCCCAGAGAAGGAGTTTTTGACAAAAGGTGTGGCTGTAGATGTCTTGGTGGTGGCATCTGCTACCCAGCAAGATGTCGCAGAGGCTTCGACGTCCGTCCATCCTCCTAATAAGGAGTCTAGGAGCATGGATCGGTACGGGAAGCGCACCCTTAGTTCAGCGGCCTTTACCTTAAGGTCCCTGAACTATTTAACGCACTTCACCAGGTTTCAGAGGGATCTGATCAAGGAGCTTTCAGATACCCTCTTGGGTAACCTACCTGAGCAGCTGGCCCAGACGATTGGCTCTCAGTTGGCTACGCTGTCATCCATATCAAACTCGTCCATGAGGCTCATTTCATATGCGGCCGAAGGGGCGAGTAGAGCGGCGGGTACGGGTATTGCTCTACGGAGGCAAGCCTGGCTCCGTCTGTGTCATTTTGCGGAAGCCTTCAAGTCTTCCTTTGCCGACGCTCCCTTTGATGGATCCTCTTTGTTTGGACCCAAGGTAAAGGACACATTGACCCGCTGCGAGCAAGAAGGTAAGACTTTGACTGCCGTAGGGGCACGATTTTCCACTCCCTTTCGGCCTTATCCCAAGGTGAAAAGAGGAGGGAAAATGTGGTTCCGTAGATCCCAGAAGTCTTATCCCTTGCAGCAGGACGATCCCCCTTCTAGAGGCAGAGGAGGGGGAAATTTTTCTGGAAGACACCGTCCCAGAGGTGGCAGAGGCCCCCGCAACACTGGAGACCGCGAGTCCTTTCGTGGCTCTTCAGCCTTCCACAATCCCTGAAGGATTGCCCGACTGTGCAGCTCCGGAGCCAGTCGGGGGTCGTTTTTCGAGGCACCTGAAAGCCTGGGAAGGTATCACTCAGGACCGATGGGTGCTTCAAATTATCGCCGGAGGTTACGCCATCCCCTTTTCTCACTCCCCTCCTCGACCCAAGAAAATCCCGGACCCGCCACCTAGTCAATGGGAAATTGCAGCCTTAGAAGTCTCAAAGCTGCTTTGAAAAGGAGTCATCCAATCGGTCCCCGCAGACCAGATCGGATTAGGGACTTACTCAAGATTCTTTTTGGTGCCAAAAAAGACCGGGGACTTGAGGCCCATTTTGGATCTCAGCATTCTAAACCGTTCAGTCAAAAAGTCCAAGTTCCGAATGGTCACCTTACAATCCATTCTCCCACTGCTGGAGAAAGGGGTTTGGATGTGCTCCATAGATCTCAAGGACGCCTATTACCACATTCTGGTAGATCAGGCGTCCAGGAGACATTTGCGCTTCAGCCTAGGAGACAGTCATTTTCAGTTCCGTGCGCTGCCCTTTGGTCTCACCACAGCCCCCAGGGTGTTCACCAAATGTTTGGCGGTCGTGACTGCTCACCTGAGGAGTCTAGGATTCCAGGTGTTTCCGTATTTGGACGACTGGCTCCTAACTGCCACCTCCAGGCGTCTATTATTGCAGAACCTACAAGCCACAATATTACTAGGCACTTCCCTTGGGATCACCTTCAATTGGCCAAAGTCTGTGTTGCTGCCATCTCAACGCATAAGATTCATCGGAGTAGAAATAGACTCAAACCAAATGCAAGTCTACCTTCCTACAGAAAGGATACAAACTATACAGGCTCAAGTCCGAGCCTTGCTTCTCAGATCCAAAGCTCCAGCCAGGATGGTCTTGCAGCTATTGGGATCTATGTTGGCCACGGTTCTTCTAGTCCCCCTAGCAAGGTTGCATATGAGAATTCTCCAGTGGCTTCTTTCAACACAGTGGTCCTTTCAGGATCTCCTGCTCAGTCACCTCATACGGATCACGGAAACTTGCAAACGGGACCTTCGCTGGTGGCTTGTGCCCTCCAATCTGGATCAGGGTCGACCTTTTGTTCCACCTCCTCCTATGGCCACTTTGACCACGGACGCCTCCCAGATGGGGTGGGGGGGCATTCCCTGGGCAGGTCAGTCCAAGGCAAATGGCATTCAGAAGAGAGTTTTCTTCATATCAACATTTTGGAAATTAGAGCGGTGCTTCTATCTTTACAAGCCCTCCACGATTACCTCCCTCAGGGCGTAATTGCCGTTCACTCCGACAACATGTCAGTGGTCTGGTATCTGAACAAGCAGGGAGGAACCAGATCCTACCCTCTTTGCAGAGAGGCCATGAGAGTCTGGGAATGGGCAGTGGCGACCAGACATTTTCTGATAGCAACTCATATCCCTGGCAAATCCAACATGATAGCCGACAGACTAAGCAGAACTATCCTTTCTCCTCACGAGTGGTCTCTGAACAATGCAGTGACAACTCAAATCTTCAGCAGATGGGGAATTCCTTGTTGCGACCTCTTCACAACCCTGCTGAACGCGAAGTGCAGAAAGTTCTTCTCCCTCACTCCAGCTCTGGGGGAGAGTCCTATGGACGCACTAGCCCATCCTTGGCCCACCGGCTTGCTATACGCCTTCCCCCCAGTTCCCCTCCTCCCCAGAGTGATCCAAAAGGCGTCTCTCTTGGGGAGCAAAATGATCTTAGTTGCTCCTTACTGGCCTCGTCAGGTATGGTTCCCCTATCTTCGGAAATATGCACTGGACGGTCCATGGTTCCTAGATCAGATCCCAGACCTATTAATTCATCAGTCGGGACTACTCCACCAGTCCCTTCACACTTTGAAGTTAACAGCTTGGCTCCTCCTCTTCCAACTATAGTCAGGAATCATACCTTAGACCCGGAAGTCATACATATCTTATCTTCGGCCCTCAAGTCTACCACTAAGAAATTGTATACTAGCAAATGGAAGAGATTTGCTATTTGGGCTCAACTCCGGGGTCTGGATCCCATCACTATTCCTGTATCGGAAGTCCTAAAATTTCTAACTTCCCTTTTCAATCAAGGTTCTTCAGTCTCTACCATCAAGGTCCAATTGGCAGCTATTTCAAATTTTCATGAATCTATAAACCCACCTTTAATGAGCAACAGATTGTGTAAAACCTTCATGAAAGGTGCTGCGCTTTTACGACCTCCGATTTCTCATCCTGCTCCTCCGTGGGATCTCGATGTGGTGTTACGTGCCTTAACCTCCTCCCCCTTCGAACCGGCAGCAACATGTGATTTGAAATTTCTATCATGGAAAACTGCTTTTCTGGTCGCGATTACTTCTGCCAGAAGAGTTTCAGAGCTTCAGGCTCTATCTGTAAAACCACCGTACCTGGTTTTTCATAAAGATAGAGTATCTCTCAGGCCTAATCCATCTTTTGTCCCTAAAGTTTGTTCCAGTTTTTGCCTGCAACAGTCATTAGAACTTCCAGTTTTCTTTCCAAAGTACTCGAACAAAGCAGAATTCATATTCCACACATTGGATGTCCACAGGCAATTGTGGTTTTATTTAGACAGGACCAAACAAACAAGGAAAACAGATCAATTGTTTGTGTCCTTTTCGGATAATAAATTGGGCAAAGCCGTCACAAAGGTCACTATTGCCAAATGGATCAGGGACTGTATTAGTCAAGCTTATTCATCTTCTAATAAAGAGCTTACGACCTCTGTCAAAGCTCACTCTACAAGAGCTATGGCTACTTCTATAGCATTCCATTCTAAGCTTGCCATTAGTGACATTTGTGCTGCGGCTACGTGGTCTTCCCCGCACACTTTCATTTCCCACTACAAATTAGACGTGGCATCCCAGGGGCGAGCTTCATTTGGTTCCACAGTGCTCAGGAGTGTTTTCCAGTGAGCCACCCAGGATTTAGATGCTAGGGATGCTGTCCCATCAGTACGGAATGTAGGCGAGATAGGATCACATAACATCTTTTAGTTATGTACTCACCATAACTTTAGATGTTTGGGATCCATCTCGCCTACATTCCCAATAACCCACCCTCCTTCCCCCTTCCTTGGAGATCAGAAGAGATCGGACGGTCCGAATTCTATTGTTTCATCTTGAAACATCTGGCAATGTTATATAAACAATTTATGTGTGTGTGCATGAATGCGGACAAACAAGATCTGGGGGAGTAGTGGTGGTGCATCCTGGGACAGAGAATAGCTCAGCCAATAAGAGGCTTCGCTCTATAGCATAGCGTGCCGAGTCGGAGCCGAGGATCGGCTCCGAGCCCATCAGTACGGAATGTAGGCGAGATGGATCCCAAACATCTAAAGTTATGGTGAGTACATAACTAAAAGTTTCTTTGCATTCCAGGAGATTTGCTATCACCAGATTTGTGTCATTACCACGGGTGCCACTATAGCAACCACTTTTACAGACTAGGTTATGGCTATTTGGGAGGCTGAGTTTTTCTTCAAGCACCCTTAGTTTTTTAGTTGCTTATTACAGCAATATATTCATTATTTAATTTTTTGTCTGAAAGGGTATAGCCTCTCTTTGTGACAAATTTTTAGCTGACCTCAGTTCTAGTCTAATTTTCTATATCTTGTGTGTTAAACAATAGGGACGTTTGTTTTCTTGATATTATTTTATGTATGATGTCACATAAGATTTAAACTGCTCTCTGTAAGAAACAAACATTTTTCATTAATTGTTTACACTATTCTAACCAACATCCTAAGTGTATGAAATTCAGTACAGTCAGAGGAAAGTTTTTTCATGCATCTACTGTTGACAGAGATTTCTTAGAGGAAATCAATTTTCTCATTGATTTATTTGTAAATATGGATGTCATATGTACTTTCAGCTGATTATTAAATTGGGCAATAAAGCTACACAAACAGTCCTACTGTAAATACAGGTTTTAATGGAGTTTTGTATTAGCCTTATTTTTAGATAACACATTTTTAGTAACAAATGGGAAGTTGTGTGGACAATCAGGATTTGATCAAAGTGCTAGGTATGTCTTTCATATTTGTCTGCAAATGACAGAATAATTGTCAGAGTTTTTTTTTTTTTTTAAGCTAAACGGGTCTTACTGACAAACTGCTGTCTAATGAACCTTGTGAAACAGCTCTTACATTCTTTTTGTACTTGGTGCTGTTACATGAGTACCAGCTCATTTCTTAATTTAGGACAGATGTCTACAACCTTTCTGAAGAAAACTCATTACTTCTGTAATAGTATTAAAGATTTTTCCCCTGGAGCCTAGCTACCTGTCATATAGGTGTTTTTATTTTGGAAAAATGATTCACAGACTATGTGACAGAATAAGAAAGCATTCAAGTACTATCAGAAACTAAAAGATTTTAATAATGTTTTGTGTTCACGAAGTTTGATGTGTTCATTTTATAAGATTTGTGTTCTTTGCAGCTGAAAGGTTGCAAGACAGTATTAGAACAAAAGATGTTAATATTAAATGCAAAGTAAATGAACTGCAATGGCAGTTTAATTTACCAGCCCACAAAACTCATGGATTTAATGATAGTGTACACTTGAAGTATTTTCATAAGTCTTTACCTTTTAGGTAAGTTTTATTACCTGGATATATTCTGTGTTTTAGTTCTATAAAGTATATTTTTGCACCATATTATGCCTTAAAAGGGTCATGTTGTTTTGTTCTGGTTCAAGTGATGTGTTTGCAGGTTTATTTTCATGTGTGCGTTTTGTACACAGGTGAACAGCAGCTGTTCGAAAGGACGTTTGCAAAGTTTGCAAATGTCGGACGCAAAATGGTTCGAATGGGCAATGAACGAATGCACAGTGACATTCATTCATTGCAGATTCCGCATTTTGGGGCAGATTGCACTGTAGTGGGGATAGGAAAATGGACCCTTTCCCTACTGTAGTGCGATCTCGGAGTTAGTATATTAAAGTGGGGGGGTGTGCAGGAGGGCTTCGTCCCCTGCATTACACTTCATTACATTTCTTATTCAACATTTATGTAAAAAAAAATCAGCGAATCTGCTTTTTGATTTGCTGATTTTCGAACATTGGGAACTGTTGCGGTTTTGTTTTTCGTGGATACAATTCGCTCATATGAGCAATTGCACGAGTGTGTTTTCCCTATGCAAGGGTAAAATGTGTTTACATACTATTTACCTTTATCTTGTTAGCTCTTTATTCATTCTGTTAAAGTTCATACAATGTATGTGTATTAATGTACTTCATTTTAAAATAAATGCTTTTCTGTTAGAGTGACCTTTGTCTTCCTTTTCTACCCACGAAAGATCAAGTCCTGTTTGATCTTCTATTTTTTTGCAAAACATGTCGGCCTCATACCTCTTAAATGTCCAGATTTTTGTAGAATATTCAGATTTTTGACTCATATTTTTGGTCTGTTTTCATAAAATTTGTGTTTTTCTGGAAATCACTAAGGACTGAATTCACAAATATTGACATACATTTGAGTTTCAAACTTTATATCTTTCAGAAAATGCATGTCACTGAAAACCTGATATTCTAGCAACTTTCTAAATTTGTAAGGCAGTTTTTAACAACTGTTCCTATTTTTCGGTCCTGTATTCCTCCATTGTTTTAGGCTTTCTCCAATTTTATTGAGCTAAGGCATTGCTAGGATGATGGCCCTAAATACCTAAATCTTCATAATAAAAAACATTCACTGAAAGGATGGGTTCCTAATTCAATGTATTCCCATCCAATGGAATGGAGAGCGATGAGTCTGGTATGGAGTGATATTGTCAGTAATGTTAGAAATTATTGCAATGAAAGAGTAATTACTTGAGCAAGTAATGAGATGGCTAAGATGAAACAAGTTAAGAATGAGGAAATATGAGAGTGTGCACTTGTAAAGCAGGATATTGAGAATATGACATGAATGACTAGTATAAAGTGAGGTATTGTATTGTTGTGGCCAAGGGTGAAATTGTTTGAAAAAGGTATAAACCTGGCTTACTGGTTATTAATGCTTAGTGCACATCTTCTGAATAATGGTTTGCAAAGTATTAACTGTTTTACTTGTCTTTTAATTAGTGTTTAGCTAATGCTACATTTTAGGTACATGAGGGCTGTATTGGCGTGAGATGTGCACAGAGTTTTGAGAATGGTGGGTTGGGATTTTTTCTTAATGAAGTTAGCAGTTCCTTTTGTTAGTCAGAAACATACATAGTACTCTGTCTCTATGTTTTGTTTAGTTCTATAAACCTGCAACAAACATTTATATGTAGGATGCAAGAAATCTGTTTGGTATATATCAGTTTAGAGAAGAATTAAGTGCTTGGCAGTTGTTAAAAATAAGTTTGTGTGAGAATGTTCTATGGCTGAATCTGATTCCGTTGTCATTAGACATCCACTTTAACTTGTTTTAATAAAAGAGTGCTTGGAACAGGCTGTGCTGCAAATTTATCAGTTTTATAGCAGGTGGAGTGCACCATGTTATTGGTGGCCTTGTTTACATTATTTATGGAGTTAGCATAGTAACAAAGTTTGGGCAAGAGTACAGAAGTAACTAATTTGATTCAGGAAAAGAAAGAAATTTGTATAGAGGATAACCATAAATTTCATGTGTGTGTGTTTTTTTTTACTGTAGATAAGCAATGAATGTTGAAAGTTAGCTTATTGTCAATTGTGACTCCTGTGTACTTGTAGATTTGTACTATTTCAATATCTTTGCTATTGATTTAGATTTCAATGTGTCATTCTGATTCATTTGTATAGGAGAAAATCATATTGTTTTATTTTCATTAAATACACATCTAGAGTCTTTCAGCCAAAAGACAAGAGGGGTAATTGAGTGTTAGACTTCTTACCAGAGTTGCAGTGTTGCTATAACTACTAAACAAGTAAAATAATCATCGAATTCAGAGAATTACAGTGATGTGATACTTCCACCATGTTGGTTTCTCACTGATAAAAATGATGAAAACAATAAAGAGAAAAGTACCAAGGCTGGATCCCTGTGCTATAGCAATGCTTGATTTTTAAAAGACAATGAATTGTTCAATGTATCACACTGATATCTGATTTGTAGGCAACACCAGACCAGTGCACTACAGTTGTAATGCAGCTAATGTTGCAAAGCCATTATGATGGTATTTTGTAGCTAACTAAGTCAGAACATGCTTTGCGTATGTCTGTACATACGGAAGACAGTACAAGCAATTCAGGAACTGACATGAAAATAACCTGTTGAATTGTAACAAGTGAACAAATCCTACAAAAATAATAGAAAAAAATACCTTACATTTATATTGTATTTCAACGTGC
>NC_056743.1:1131554723-1131637223 GCF_019279795.1 Protopterus annectens
CAAATTTCTCAAACATATTGTTATTGCATTCTCAAAATACTGTACATTTGCCTTGTATATATTTGTATTGTATATTTCTGTCTGTTTTTGTACTAAGTATTTTACAACTTGAATTGTTAGGTTTTTCTTATTTTTTAATTACTTTCCTGGAGCTTTTCTCCTCGGGTCTCTGCTGAAAAACGGGTCATTGTGCCCTTTTGGACTAACCCGGTTAACAAATGTAAAACTAAGAAGTAATAGGCAAAGACGCTGGCAATCAAACCACAGACTGTTTATTACAATTTAGCGCTTTCATCAGGCATTCGCCACAAGACTTCTTCAGAATAAAATCAATAATTATCCAAATCCATTGAAATAAAAAAAACAGCTGAAATCACATGCTCAAAATGTGGTGTAGCATTGGTTAAAATCACTTGAAACAAAAAACATCACAGTGCTCATAAATAAACATGTTGTAAATAATTTTAACCTGAAATTCATGTAAATGCTTGGGTGGACATAATAAAACGTCAAAATCCCACTCCCCACTTATGTAATAAAAAAAAAAGGTTGAGCATACAGATCGTTACAATAATCATGGACAGTATAAAACTTTTTTGACGTATAATGTTTGTAGCACTACACTAAACATGAAATTCAGACTTCAGTTTGAGATAACTCGAAAATGACACTGTTTCATTTAACCCAGGCTTATTTGTAGCATTGTTTCTAAGCTGCCAGAGTAATTCTTTAAATTCCAGGAATAACTCTGCTGGCCCTCCCTTACTGTTTTCAATATGCACTTGTTCTAGCACAGCAAACTTAAAATTGTGCTGTGGATGTTCCCCTATGTGTTTGGCCAGTGCATTATTGCCATTACCCTTCCTAATGTCATAAACATGCTGATAAATATGCTTGTTTAATGCATTAATAGTTTTTCCTATATAGAAGCAATCACATACTTGAGAAATTGCAATATAAACAAGGAATTTAGTTTGGCAAATAGACTTTACCATAACCACTGATGTTGATAACATTAGTCTCTAAAATGAATGGACATTGTGAACAATGTCCACATTTACACATATGTCCCTCCCTTTTACCTGGACAGTTACGTTCTAATAGACTCTTTACACTTATGTCCCTCCTATAAACAATACAAGGTTTTTCCTGGAATCTTGACTTACAAGATTCATCAGTAGTAAGTATTGTCCAATTGTTATAAAGAATTTCCCTAATGTTGTAGTAGAAGGGGTTAAAGGTAAGAATCATAGCATCAGTGTAGGTGGTCATCACCACTTCCCTAGTGTCTGTTACCAATGTCCCAGTGGTATTACTGGGAAAAGTGTCCAATGAAGTTCCCAGAAGTGGAAAAAAATGGCCACTATTCCTTTTTGCTATGACTTCATTCCAGATGGAATCAAGAAATGTCTCAGGGTAACCTCTTCTATTAAACATTCCCTTCAGTTGATCTGTCTCATTTAGGAACAATGCCCAATCACTAATCATCCTTGCTAATCATACACCCTGTTCTTTTACCAGAGATTTTTTCTGATGTACAGGGTGACAGCTGTCAAAATCAGGGTGTTGGAATATGTGGGTTTTCTGTACAACACAGAGGTAAACCTGTGGTTATGTAAGTCCTTACTTATAGTGATATCCAAAAAATTAATAGACTCACAATTTTGTTCCACAGTGAATTTTAGGAAGTCTGTACTTGAGTTCAGGAACCAAAAGAACTGCTCCAGTTGTTCTTCTGTCCCGTCCCAAAAAATTAACAGATCATCCAGGTATCTCCCATAAAATCTACAATGCTTGAAAAGTTCATTCTCAAACACTGTAGTCAATTCCTACTGAGTCAAAACAATATTCGCAAATAGGGGGCACAAGCCGCTCCCATTGCGACTCCTGTTTTTTGCTTGAATAACTGATTTTCATATATGATAAAATTGTTTTGTAAAATCAACTCCATAAGAGTCCTATACATCAGGATCCTAGAATGTCCCAATGATGTAAAAGTGCACAAATATTCATAAAACATGTCAATACCTTCCTGATGGGGTATGAATGTAAAAAGATATTTGATATCCATGGTAGTAAATATCAAATTATCACTATACAAATTGCCTTGAATATTCTTAAGGCAATTCCATGAATCCTTTAACTCGTGGTTGTGTTGATCCAATGTGTGTTTTAAGTTATGGTGTATAAATTTGGCCAAATTAAAAGTTTTAGAGGTTTTTGCGTCCACAATCGGTCTAAAAGGGGAGGTTCTCTATACTTTTGTGTAGCTTGGGGATGCCAAAAAGTGTGGAAATTCGTAGGTGATTCTGTGTAAGGAAGTTATGTTCACTAACAGAAATTTGCTCATTCAACAAGTCGTGTAAACAAATATCTATATTCCTATAAGAAATGTTGAGTTTGTTTCTAGAAATTTCATCATATGAATTCCTTAGTTAGTACTACTTTTTTCTATAGCCATTATCTTTCAGTAGCACCCATCCTTCTCTTTTCATAACTCCCCACCCTTCCCTTTCATAAGCCATTTAAATTGGAACTACTGTCTCTAATCTCTTTTAACAAATCAACATCAGTATCTAGGTAAATTATGTATAACCTCTTCTTTTTAGAGTAGTTGGTGTATACTTAGACATATTTGTTCCATTCAGAGGTTTTCAAACTGTAAAGTTGGATTAGTAATGGGTTATCTCTACTATTTTTCTACATGTCCAAGGAGTCTAAAGTGTCTTTATTTCAAGAAGTGTGACTCATGCTGTCAGAAGATGTCTCTGATAGATGGTCACAATTTTGCTACCTACCTGCAGCTTAAGTTCAAGTAAAGCACTATCAACCCTAGGTGTACTAGTGGGTACAAAATTCAGTCCTTCAGGTTTAAAGCCTCAGGTTGGCCAATGATCCAAGCCACCTAAGTCTTCTAGTTCTGAGTTGTATTGGGTAAAATCTCCAGCCTCATTTGTAATGATGTCACACATTAATCTTGTGTCACCTCCTACCAACTGTTTGGCATCCCTCTCCCCCTCCCCCTGTACGGTCTGCCTCTGTTGTAATGATTCTGGAAATTGCCATTTCCGTCCCTCTACTGATAATATTGTCAATTCTGGAGATGCTCTGATCTCCTCAGTGGTGCCTCTAAAGGGACTGACTGTTCATTCACCTCACTCATATTCTCTTCTACCATACTAGGGTCCCCCATAGGATGATTAACCCCTGTCTTTCTTCAAAACCAATGTTGCTGTTATTGGGTAAGGGATATGCCCTCCCTTGCTTGTAGTCCACTCTGTCCCTTTCTAATTTTTTGCCTTTTTTATTTTTTAACACAACCATAGCTTTATCAATGTTAACCAACACAGCATTATATTCATTAATTTTGCTCTGAAACAATAAATCATTGTGTACTTGTGCACTTCTACATCATTGGGGCATTCTAGGATTCTAATGTATAGGACTCTTATGGAGTTAATTTTACAAAACAATTTTATCATATTTGAAAATCAGTTATTCGAGCAAAAAACAGGAGTCGCAATGGGGGCGGCTTGTGCCCCCCTATTTGTGAATATTGTTTTGACTCAGTGGGAATTGACTACAGTGTTTGAGAATGAACATTTCAAGCATTGTAGATTTTATGAGAGATACCTGGACAATCTGTTAATTTTTTGGGATGGGACGGAAGAACTACCGGAGCAGTTATTTTGGTTCCTGAACTCAAGTACAGACTTCCTAAAATTCACTATGGAACAAAATTGTGAGTCTGTTAATTTTTTGGATATCACTATAAGTAAGGACTTACATAACCACAGGTTTACCTCTATGTTGTACAGAAAACCCACATATTCCAACACCCTGCTACACTTTGACAGCTGTCACCCTGTACATCAGAAAAAATCTCTGGTAAAAGGACAGGGTGTACGATTAGCAAGGATGATTAGTGATTGGGCATTGTTCCTAAATGAGATAGATCAACTGAAGGGAATGTTTAATAGAAGAGGTTACCCTGAGACATTTGTTGATTCCATCTTGAATGAAGTAATAGCAAAAAGGAATAGTGGCCATTTTTTTCCACTTTTGGGAACTTCCTTGGACACTTTTCCCAGTAATACCACTGGGACATTGGTAACAGACACTAGGGAAGTGGTGTCGACCACCTACACTGATGCTATGATTCTTACCTTTAACCCCTTCTACTACAACATCAGGGAAATTCTTTATAACAATTGGACAATACTTACTACTGATGAATCTTGTAAATCAAGATTCCAGGAAAAACCTTGTATTGTTTATAGGAGAGACATAAGTGTAAAGAGTCTATTAGAACATAACTGTCCAGGTAAAAGGGAGGGACATATGTGTAAATGTGGACATTGTTCACAACCTACCACGACAGCAAACCAAACACATAATCACACAAAAACATACTCGGAGGCTCTAAATAAAGATCTGCCTAAGCAGCAGAGACCTCCAAAGCAGACACCCAAGCAACCGCTACCCCAAAACAAAACACGTGCAACACATATCTCACAAAGCCAGTGTGCCAAACAGTCACAGCCCTTAAGGCTAAACAACACACCTGATACACTTGTAATAGGTGACTCTATCGTCAGGCACACTGACGTCCCGCTCACCAGGCTGAACAAGGAGAAGGTCACGGTGAGCAGCCTGTCTGGCGCTAGGATCCGCCACATAACACAAGCACTCAGGTCACTCCAAGGCAAGTACAAATATGACTCAGTCATTGTCCATGCTGGTGTGAATGACCTGAGACGTACCTCCCTGGACTACATGAAAAGAGACATAGAGGAGCTCTCTGAGCATGTAGCCCAGGCTGGTATGACCCTGACCTTGAGTAGCATCTTACCCTCACCAAGAATGATGCCACAATATGAAGACAAGATGATCAATTTCAACAATTGGCTTAAGTATTGGTGTCATTCAAAGGGGATCCAGTGCCTGTCAGCTTGGGATGATATGCACGACAAGCCACGATGCTTTGCTAGGGACGGCTTGCACTTGTCACCCCTGGGCTTTCGGATATTGGAAAAGGCTCTTGCTACCCCATAGTGCCTTTTTTAGGCAAGGCTCAAAAGACAAACCCACCTCCATAGGTATCACAAGGGATAAGAAACTAAGAGTAATGCTACTCAACGCTAGAAGTCTAAACCTCAAGATGCACGCACTCGAAACTCTCCTTAGCATGGAGAACATCGATATCTGTGCAGTAACAGAAACCTGGTTCAGGACTCCCGAGAGCACCCCAGCACTACCAGGTTATACCTCATACCATGCTTTTCGGCCCCAAAACTTGGACCGAACCACAAAAGGAGGGGGAGTATCGATATTCATCAAAGATACCCACACCTCCAGGTTGGTGGCAAAGCACGAAGCATCAGAGACTATCCATGTGCAACTAACAGTGGGTAAAACTGTCTTCCAGTTTATAGCCTGCTACAGACCACCCTCCCAAACCCAAGAACCCCACTCGGCCTTCCTGAGAACACTGGAAAATAAGAAGGTCTCTCCGAACACCATTATATTGGGCAACTTCAACTACCCAAACATAGATTGGGAGCATTACTCTAGCTCCAACACCCTTGCCCAAAGGTTCCTAGAATTCATAAACTCAAATGCTATGGAACAACTTGTTACCACTCCCATAAGAGGGGAAAACATACTGGACCTGATCATCACCAACATGGGGACTCTATGCTCCAGACCAGAAGTGTATCCCTCACTGGTAAGATCAGACCATAAACTGATCTCACTGGATATTCACATCCCGACCCCACCCCCTGCCCAGAAAACCACAGTGAAAAACTTCTCTAAAGCAAATTTCACACTCCTCAAAACCGAGGTGGAATCCTTCAAAGCCCCCGGGCCTGTGGAAAATACGGCCCAGACCGCAGAATCCTTTATAAATGCATTCTATGAACACCTTCAGGAATGCATGGATCATGCAATCCCAAATAAAACCAAGACCCAATCCTCCAAAGGCAGACGACCTGTCTGGTGGACCCCAGCCATAAACAAACTGTATAATAGAAGGAGGAAGCTACTACATGATAGAGCAAAATCCCAAAAAGGGAAGGCATCTCTGATCAGTATTAGCAAAAAACTAAGGGCACTCATAAAATCGTCAAAGGCCAGCTTCGAGAGATAAATTGCACAGGACACTAAAGATAATCACAAGGCTTTCTTTAGTTATGTTAGGAACCTGGGTGGGAATTCCCAGATATGCTCAGAATTAGTCCAAAATGACAAAAAATACACTGATCCCACAGACATTGCCAACATCCTAGCTGACAGGTTCAGCGCAAACTTCTCCCCCCCCTCCCCACCAAAAGGGCAAATATCTATCCCAGCAGAGTGCTGCCCCCGACATCTCAGATGCTCAGGTGGGAGCCGCCCTCTCCAAAGCAAAAACACAGCATCAATGGGACCAGACGGTGTCCCAGGCTGCGTCCTACATGAACTCCAAGAAGAGCTAAACCCAAACATAAAACTACTGTTCAATCTCAGCCTTACTACAGGATATGTACCCAAAGAGTGGCGTACAGCAACAGTGGTCCCTCTCCACAAAGGTGGTGCCTCAACGGACCCTGGAAACTATCGCCCCATAAGCCTGACTAGCTTGGTCTGCAAAGCTGTGGAAAGGATCATCATGGACCTCATAAATAAAGATATTGGGGACCTACAGACACTGGATCCTACCCAGTTTGGCTTTGTTAAGGGCAAATCCTGCCTCTTAAACCTGGTTGACTTCTTTGAAACAGTCACCAAGGCCATTGACGAAGGGAAGGTGGTCCACATAGCCTATCTGGACCTCGCAAAAGCCTTCGATACAATACCCCACTCAGGCATTATAGATAAGCTCACCAGCTTAAATATAAACCCCTATGTCACTAGATGGGTTGCAAACTGGCTCAAGGACAGAACCCACATGGTTAAAATTGCTGGAGCCATGTCAGACTCCAAACCAGTTACAAGTGGCGTCCCACAAGGCTCAGTCCTGGGACCTCTCTTGTTTGGTATATATTTCTCGGAGGTACAGGCCAACATGGAAGGACTGTGGCTGACAAAGTTCGCAGATGACTGCAAACTGGGCGCCATAATCGACTCTCCAGCCGACACAAGCATCCTCCAAAAAGGCCTCATAGAAACAGACAATTGGTGCCAGAGCCATGGCCTCAAGCTAAACGCCAAAAAGTGTATAGTCATCCCCTTTGGCAAAACAAAGTGCCCACAAATTACCACATAGGTGGTAATCCATTAAGTACAGAAGAAGTCATTAGGGACCTGGGGACCCAAGTTGATAGCAATCTCTCATTTGACAACCACGTGGCCAAAGTGGTTAGAAAAACATTTTATATAGCCCACCTAATCATGAAGGGATTCACATCTAGATTAGGGTAGGTCATCGTGCCTCTTTACTCATCCCTCATCAGGCCCATAATCGAGTACAATGCCCCTTTTGGGATGTACCTACCAAACACCTGCAGCAACTGGAAAGACCCCAAAAGTACCTCACCAAGAGGATCAAAGGGCTCAAACAGATGCCATATGCTGCCCGGTTAAAGAAACTCCAGCTCTACTCAGTGGCATACCGCCTGCTCAGAGGTGACCTGTGCCTGACATATAAGGCCATGTCCAACCCGGAATTAAGGGACATGCTGCACCTCAAAAATCCAATCCCATCGAGCTACACGCCGAGAGACTTGAACCTCAGCACTGAAATAAATAGGACATGCTGGAGGGACAGATTCATAACCCAGAGGCTCCCTTCACTATGGAATAAAATCCCAGTCCAGGTTAGGTAGAGTCCCTCATTGACTCTCTTCAAGAGGAATCTTGATGAGTGGATGGGAGATCATAGGTTTACCCCAGGTATCACTTCTGTGTCACTGTTAGACAGAGGCACAGTATACTAACCTCGAAAAAGGGCATAGCAAAATTAATTTAAAATGGGTGTCGAAAGCCAAACATACTCTGGCTAGGCTTATAAATGCCCTAGGGCAGATAGCCTAGTATGAACCTATGAACCTATGAACCTATGTCCATTCAGTTTAGAGACTAATGTTATCAACATCAGTGGTTATGGTAAAGTCTATTTGTCAAAAAAGTTTAATTTCCAAAGTAAATGCCTTGTTTATATTGCAATTTGTCAAGTATGTGATTGCTTCTATATAGGAAAAACTATTAATGCATTAAACAAGCATATTTATCAGCAAGTTTATGACATTAGGAATGGCAATGACAATAATGCACTGGCCAAACACATAGGGGAACATCCACAGCACAATTTTAAGCTTGCTGTACTAGAACAAGTGCATATTGAAAACAGTAAGGGAGGGCCAGTAGAGTTATTCCTGGAATTTAAGGAATTACTCTGGCAGCTTAGAAGAAGCCGCGGTGGTACAGCGGTTGCATTGTTGCCTCACAGCAGGAGGTTCTCCCGTTCAATTCTCAGCTAGTGTATGTGGAGTGCCTTCTGTGTGGAGTCTACATGTCCTCCCCGCGGTCAAGTGGGCATTCGAAAGACATGCGTTGAATGGGCGTGCCTTCGTTGGAGGTTGGGCGTCGGGCTGGCAACTCGACATCATAAAAACGACCTGCCAATCATTAGCGGATCAGAGTTCTGCTGTGGCGACCCCTAACCGGGAAAAGCCGAATAGGCAAACAAACTCTGGCAGCTTAGAAGCAAAGCTACAAATAAGCCTGGGTTAAATGAAACAGTGTCAGTTTTGAGTTATCTCAAACTGAAGTCTGAATTTCATGCTTAGTGTAGTGCTACAAACATTATAAGACAGAAAAGTTTTATACTGTCCATGATTATTGTAACAATCTGTATGTTCAACTTTATTTATTACATAAG
This sequence comes from Protopterus annectens, assembly GCF_019279795.1. Taxonomy (NCBI): domain Eukaryota; kingdom Metazoa; phylum Chordata; order Ceratodontiformes; family Protopteridae; genus Protopterus; species Protopterus annectens. Next base: position 1,131,563,587 of record NC_056743.1, read on the forward strand.
TGGGGAGTGGGGTTTTGACTTTTTTAGTATGTCCACCCAAGCATTTACATGAATTTCAGTTTAAAATTATTTACAACATGTTTATTCATGAGCACTGTGATGTTTTGGTTTCAAGTGATTTTAACCAATGCTACACCACATTTTGAGCATGTGATTTCAGCTGTTTTTTTATTTAAATGGATTTGGATAATTATTGATTTTATTCTGAAGAAGTCTTGTGGCGAATGCTTGACAAAAGCATTGAATTGTAATAAACAGTCTGTGGTTTGATTGCCAGCATCTTTACCTATTACTTCTTGGTGTTTCTATGCTGCAAAATGTAAAACTAAATAAAATAAATAATTGCTTAGTGTTTTAACCCTTTCTGTTTCAAATATTCCACAGTCTTCCTTATTGTTTGGGCCAGGAGGGTAACAAGCATCTAATTCCACTTGCCATTGATCTACCATCCAACCCAACTCATCCTCTGATCTAACTTTGTTTCATATATTTCAATTTGATCCAAAGTAAGACATTTTTTATTTAACTTTATGCATTTTTCATTATTTATCTTTAAGCTGTTTTTCCTTTTTTTTCCAGTTTTGCAGTTTTTAGTAATTTTTGATTATTGATCAGAGGGTTATTCAGGTTAAGGTAGGGAAGGAAAACTTTAGGTTTATGGAGTGAGGGGGGATTTAGTGTTATAGAGTGATCAAGGAGTTTAAGTTTAGGTAGCAGAAAGGGAGTTTTAGGTTTAAGGAGTGGTAGAGGAATTTAGGTTTAGGGAGAGGGAGTGGAGTTTTAGATTTTGGGAGTAATCAGTCACTTATTTTAGGGAGAGAAGTACTGTTATTATGGTGTGGGACTGGGTAGTAGTTTTAAGGTTAAAGTTTTTAGTTGTTAGGGTTGTTGTCTGACTGTGTAGTTCAGTAGGGGTAGGTGGTGCGATGGCTAAGTAATTTACTAGGATCAGGTTAAGAGGAGTTAGGGAATTACTAATTAGGGCTAGTGGCAGTCAGCAAGTGTATTGTAAACAACTAGCATGTGTGCACTTGCAACAGACCCATATATATATATATATATATATATATATATATATATATATATATATATAATGATAGTGACAGAGATTAAGTTTTGTAATAACCACCAATCTATACCTTCCATTTCTTTCCGTTTACTATATTTTTATACATTTATCTATACCTTGTAATTTCAGTCAGTTTTCTCAGAATAATAGTAATACTGCAAAGCACATTGTATGACCTGGCCTAATAGCATATTTATACCAGGTTATTCACATTAATTATTTTTCATTTTTTGGATGATTTTTCAATAATTGCTTTCAGTTACATTTTATTTTTTATTTGATTTCTGACAATTTTATTTCCTCTTTTTATTCTAGTTATTTATTTTGCATTTTTCATTGTTTACAGGATTTTATTCCAAAATTTTTTTAGCACTAACAAGAAGGTATCACTTGATGTGCATATAGTCAGAAATGGTAATATAAGCCTTTTCCTTTTCCTTAACAAGTGCACCAGGGAGATAAGTCATATTATTCTGTGATAATCTGCAGTACTAAAACGTGCAATGTGTTGAGAAAAAGTTGGCATAATGGGTATGGTACTTAACTCAAAGACACAAGGTACAGGGTTTGACTCTCACATGGAGGAATTGGCTAATTTTAAAATGGCCTACTAGGGCAGTTAGCCTAGTATTAACCTATGAACCTATGTTTGTCTCTCATCATATTTAGAGTGAATTTTTATAAGCGCTTTAGTAAAAATTGCTTCTGAAGTATTTGCAGCCAAAATATGTTTAGATTACCAAGCCATTTATAAGCAGATTTGGCAAGTATTAAATGGTGCTGAGCAAATATCCCTCATGTTTCCTGGTTATATTATCTTGGGATTTTGTCCCACAAAAAATAGACTATCCACTGCTCCTATGCTCTAGTTTTATTTAACATTTGATAGTTTTCTATAAATTTATAACTAGAAAATAAATACAACTCTTAAAAGTAACAAATAGTTCCATACCTGATGTATTCCATTCTAAAAACAAAAGACTGACTTAGTTGATGTTAATTATGGCTATAATTTGACTATATTAATGCACTTATGCCAGATTTTATTCACTAGAAACAAAATTGTAACACAATACATTTTAACCAGAAAAGAACTCTAGCAAAGAATGCATTAAGTTACATTTTAATTTAAGGAAATACATTTAGTGCATTGCCTGTATCTCTGCAATATGTACTCTTACACAAAAGTAGGAAGTGGGCAATTTAAAGCAGAATTTTGTACTGCTATATGTTTAGGGAAAATTTAGCAGGGCACCAAGCACAGAACTTTGGACCACATATATTTTATAAAAATCTAGCATTTAGACAAGTTCATGTCCACATTAACAAAAATATTGCATTTTGTTTTCCTCCTCTTCTTTGAAGTGCAGAACTTATGAAATTGTATACCAATGCAATATATACTATAGTAGAAACAAAAACTGGGTGAAGGAATAAGAAACATGGAACAAGAGTTTAATAGTACTGTAGTATTGCTTCGTCAACTTCTGTTTTACTGGAGATACAACATTAATTAATTAATTAATTAATCTATTAATGTACTTAGCTCTGAGGTTTTACTTAGAATGAATGCATCAGCATATAAAAAAAGATGAAATTATGTAGCTGTTTAGTGTTTCACATATGGTTTACTCATTCTAAAGGCACAGATGAAATCTCTAGTCCTTTCCTCCATTAAAAAAATCTCAATTATTTGCCTTTTCTGTACATAATGGTAACATTGGAGGTGGGTTTAGTAAGTAATTGTGGTATAAGAGAAACCACTCACGTATCTAGGAGTGCTATATATTTCCTTCCCAGTCAAACACCAGTTTGGAAAAAACGTTCCTTACCAATCTTTTCCACATAGATTTGTGCATTCTCAGTAAGCTAGTTATCATTTGTTAGGAAACATATCTAAAAGGTGCAAAAAGTTTCTGTGTTTGTACTCCTTTATAAAACTACTATTTAACATTATGTAATATATTGATCCCTATTTGTTTATGAGATAATGACAAACTGAATAAATTCCTTTCTCAAAATAATGTATCATTTTTTAAAAAAGTTATTTTTTGTTAAATTAAATTAGGCTAGGTTGTTGAATTTTATTCCATAGTCTCCATTTATAAAATTATATAAAATAATGGTTTGGTGAAATGATATTCATTTTATAAATAATTTCAAGCAGGACATCTTAGGGTCTGAGTAACTGACTCTCTTGCTTAGTTCAGACATTAGTCCCAACATAAAAAAGACATTATCAAATGTACATTCAGTTCACAGTTACATATGAATAAGATTCACTCAGTTTGAGATCATTTTATGATTTTATTTTATTTTATGATTATTTTATTTTATGATCATTTTATGCCACAGAAGTTGAAATTTCCTGTTTAGAATAACAGTCTGAAGTAAAACAAAATGGAATATTGATATCTGCCAGAGATGAAGCAGCAGAAGCTATTCAGTGCTGCATCAGTCATGCAGTATTTGCCAAAGAGGTGTTTCAGTGGTGCCTCCCAATTGAACAGTTAACCAGGTGTTTTCTAAGACAAGCTACAAGACAATGTGATTAAAAAGGTGAGATTAGGAAAATCAGTGCTGTCGCTTGGCAGACTTTGGTGGTCACTTACAACACTGCTACTAAAACACAGACTGCAGTTCAGAAACATGCCTCCAATTGCCCCTCATGAAAAAATAATGAGGGGTTTTAGTGACTTGTGATAATGTAATTTATTTTTTTATTTATTTGCACTTTATTGACTGGTTAGTGCCACTAGGCCAATGATCTCTTTCTAGAGAAGACCCAAGGTGGTGTTATATAGACTACAGAAGATTATATCCAATCAGTATACGATCTTTCCCTACACTTTGGAGAAGAGGAAGAGAAGCAGTCTCTGGAGTTGCTAGTTGGGGCTGGAGTGCTGCTACTGGAGAAGAGTGCATCAAAGATGGGGATAGGAACAGCTGAAAACTTACTGAAGGAAGGAAAATGAGATGGAAATAACTGTTACATACTTTGTAACTGGAGGAGTGGCAATACAAGTGCTGATAGCTTTGATGACCCAGACAGAGACAATGGAATGAGATGAAGTGTGATGGAGTGATATGGTGGAGAGATAATTACAGGAGGAAGAAACTGATAGGCTAGAAACAGAGGAAATAGCTGATGAAGGTAAAACACTGGTGGTATTCTTGGCTGCTAGAGTAGCCAGCTTTAAGTGTTTACATCTGCAACAGGGTTTTATGCTACAAGAAAGAAGATGTTATACAGAAGCAGCAGGGCAAGAAAGAACAGAAAAAGGAAATTATAGGGGTTAAGCATTTGCATTTCCTCACAAGTCACAGAGAAAATGACCAATGGCAGGAATAAAAAATAAAAACAATGGCAGTTTGAACAGTTGTGACATTATGGATTGTATTATTTTGCCATTAGGCTTTAACATTAAAGACAAAAGGGCATTAATTCATTTAAGAGTTGACAACTTTTGCAAAATGATTTCTTAATGCTTTAACTTACTGGAAAAAAACCTATAACTTGTACTGAAAAAAGAAATGCAGTAGCATCATGGAAAGATTATTTATTTCAGAGCTTGAGATTACAACTAAAAAGGAAAATAAATGAGCAATTTCAGACTTCGGATATGGGTGAGCATAAGTTAAAACTGTTTTATGTTCTTCACATTGATCACTGCAGTAACCTAAGCAATATGGGTTAGATCCTGCACAGGATATAACAGCTGGCCAGATTGCAAAGCTTCAGGGCACCTTCCACACACCCAAACCACTAGTCAGCTTGAGTTGAGCTGGCTAAAATGGCAGGTTTGGGAGTAAAGGCCTTCAGAGCTTTCCTGTTCCTGAAGACAACTATCCTCTACAGCCTATCAAGGATTGATGGTTTCCTCACACTAATCCATTGCTGTGCAGTTAAGTTCCTTTTGGGAGAAAAAGCTTCCACATATTATTTTAATGTTTAAATGCACTTTTCTGTGTGCAAAAGTACTTTTTAAAGCTAGGGATATGTGTTTTCATTGACTGTCACACTACTTTGCTGTACTTTTAAATGAGATTGCACTTTTGAACTTGGTAGTTTAAAAGTTGATTTAAACATTCTAAAACTATTTTTTTTCTCTGTAAAGACTGTGTTTAAATTACTTTTGGGTTGGTAAAGGGTATTACAAGACTTGTTTTATTGTGTTTTATTCATGAAAGTTATTTTATAATACTTTTGAAATATTACTGTGTTGTGCTGCTTAGTTTCCCTGGGAGAGAGTCACCAGTTTTGGCTTAACCATGGAACAAGCTACTGGTCCCACAGATGGTACTTTTTCCACCTACAAAAAGAAAAACTAAACAGCCTTTGCCACCATAACAGGTGTGCAATTTACACGTTTGCACAGATGCACATTTGATTAAGTATTTATTTTAACAACAGTGACTATATATATATTTTTTGAGGTTTTAAAATTTCAATATAGTATTAAGGTTTAGCTACTATTTCCTAAAACATGGTTTTAGGATGGCATTTTACTGTTTTTGGTGATGTTGCTTTAAATTGTTAATTGTGAATGATAATTAATTGGAGTTTGTATAAAAGACAAGTAAAATATGGAAGGAGTATCTGATGAAGTCTTGTGCCTAAGTCCTGTGTTTGTTTTTCAATAAAGTGGATTATTGATGGACTACTGGTCGTTTTAATGGTATTTGGACAGCTTTATTTTGTGTTCTTGGTTGGATTTTGGTTTCATTCGTTTATAGTATTTTTTAGGTATGTAATTTGCCTCAGCCATAAGTGGGTGACTCTGCTGTGGCCAAAGTTGCTTCCACAGAATACTCATCTTTTTTCTCCCGGATCCCTCTGGTGTTGCACATATAGCCCTATGGACCAGGGGTTAGATGCATCCTCTGTGGCTGTCGTGGTCCCCTTAGTGGACAAGAGAAAGACACTTTTGTTGGTGTTGGGAGAAGGGGCAGAGATGGAGACTCTGCTTAACCAGAATATTGTGGTCATCCTGGTGGAGATTTTTACCATTAAAAACCCTTTTTACTTTAATTTTCCTGTCAAAATGAAACAGAAACCTAAATATATATATATTGTTCTGATCCAGTTTCTCTGGATAGGAGTAGTTTATTCAGTCTGGCTAGGGGTCTTGTAAAGGTGATAGACCCTTCTTATCAGGTGGTTTCCGGTAAGAAAAAAGGGATTCCTCTTTTCCTGAAGAAATTTAAGCAATTGACTCTGGAAAGGAATGTGATGGGTCAAAAAGATTTTTTTCTCCTCAGAATTCTGATTCAGACTCAGAGGACAGCATGTTATATGAATTTCCCAATCAAGAATTTTCTTTTTCTGAGACTGTTTCCAAAATGTGTCAGTGTTTTCAGTGGGAGAACAGAGGTTTCTCAGTACCACAGAAAATACTATGAAATATTACAACTGGAATTCCTAGAACCAATTACCACCCACCCCACCCCCACTGCTGCCAGCACTGGACGATTTTTTTCACAGCCTGTGATTTCCCAGATAGACAGCCTGTTGCACCTAAGAAAGAAGATAGAATGTACAAAGTTAAGAAGATAGAATGTACAACATTAAGAAGATAGAATGTACAAAGTTCCTCAGTCTTCCAAATTTCCATATACTCATCCCAGACCTGCCCCAGCTGCTGCCAAACATTTTGTTAACCCTAATCCTTCACCTTTTCACAAGGATGGTAATACAATTTCTAAGTTGGATGCTTCTGAACCTTTAATTTGTAGAATTTTGAATTGTCAGGCTCATATGTTAATGGTATTCTGACTAGTTGTGAAGTACATCTGCAGACCCTTCCCGTAAGGAAAAATCTGCTTTGTGCGGTTTAGTTTCTTCTATTTCTCAGGTCACTACTCATTGTTTAAAGTGTGTTTATGACTGTGGCTGTTGCCACTGGTGCTGTGTTGAAGAGGTTTGCCTGGCTGCATTCCCAGAACTTCCCAGAGGATGTAAAAATGAGGTTATAAATTCACCTTTTTGTGGAGATTTATTTTGTGGCCCCCTCTGCTGCACAGACTATCACAAAATGTGATGAGAGAGGTAAGCTAATACAGGGAATCTCTGATGTTTCAGCCTTCCTTCTCTAAATTTTCCAAGGACTTTTCTGCTCCCTTGTCTAATGTTGGCAAGAAATAAAACAAACAGTCTCAGTAAAATTCTGGTAATCAAAAGTAAAAAAAAAATGCAGGGAGGTTCCAAAAATTAAGTAGGACCCCCTCTAGATCAAAGCACAGTCAAGTCAGAGAGACTAACTAAGTGCCACCCACCCGCACCCCCTGTAGTCCCTTATCTCTTCCAGAAAGTCTGAATCTCTGTTTCTGTCCTTGCAAGCAGGTTGTTTCAGACAAATGGTTCTGAGACTGATTCAGCAGGGGTACAGATGGCAGTGGGCAGAAAATCCTCCTTTCCAGGGAATTATTCCACATCCTCCAGACCAAGCCTAACTGCTCTCTCCTGTCTTACAGAACAGAAGTTTCTCAGATGATAACAGAAACAGTTTCTAATTCCAAGTGTGAAAGAAGTTTTTATTTAAAGTTTCTGGTACTAAAAAAAGAATATGCCTGGAGACCAGTACTGGACCTTTCATTCCTAAACCATTTTGTGATACTGCTCAAGTTCAAAATGCTTTCACCACACGTTTTCTTATCCTTTCTTTCCCTTTTGAGTTTTTAAATGCGAATAGCAATATAACCCATATAAGAGGCTTGGGGTGGTGGATGGTGTAGAAAAATTGATGTTTTTTTCTTACTAGATAGCAGATGCAGTAAAGAAGAAAAAAGGAGAAAAATAAAGGTAGTAAGGGGGGGTCGGGGGGCAAATTGGGTAGTAGTTAATGCGACATGTTCTAGAAAAGGAATTCTTATAAAAATTAAGAAATTAGAATTGTTGATCTAGCAGCAGTACAGCCAAGAAGAATAGTGATATGTGAAATGAGAATGAGAAAAAATGTATATGATTAATAGTGATTTATGTGCATGCTAACATAGAGAGAAAAGTTATTTGAAGTAATTAAAAAAATTGTGCTATTAAATATGACAGTAATGATGTTAAGAGTATTAATACATAACACAGGATATTAAGATGTTCGAGGAATTAATATGTGGAGATTTAAATGTAGAAAACAATAGACAATGGGTGAATAGATGCATAGGTTCATATGGGATTACTAGGCTAATGGCTCAAGAGCCCTTACAAACCTAGCCAGTTTTACCCAGATTTTATCCAAGTTTCTTTCCATTGAGGAAAGATAACATGGGTCAGCAAGTGGGGTGTTGACAATTTTTACAGACTGCCTCTGTCCATAAGGGGCATGGACACCACCCCATGAGTGAATTTGGGATTTGCTATCTATTTGTCCAGATTGCATTTGAATATATTCAGGGAAGGACTTTGCTTCACACAAAAAGGAAGCCTGTTCCAGCAGAAGGGCAATCTCTGGGACACATATGTCTCTCCATCATGATCTATTCATGTCAGAGATTAACTTTAGATCCTTGGAGAGGATAACTAAATACAGTGATAGGGCTTTTAACTGGTCTGCATATGACATGTTGGTTATAGCCTGTATTTTGCTGGTGATATACCTCTCAGGATTCTCCATCTTTTGCAGGTGTCTCAGAAGTTACATGTCATATGGTGGATTTTACTTGATTATTGATCTGATGATGATTGAGATATCCTTATATCCTAATGCCATGCCCTTACTTATAAGCTGAGACACATAGAAGGATGTTCTTACCACCATGGACACATGATGGTCAAAGTTGAGATTATTATCTGAGTATCCAGATCTCTCACCGCTTGGTCAACTTTTAGGGGGCTGCTATAAAAGTTGTAATTTGCAGGGATATTTGATTTACCAAAGAGTATTATTATGCACTTTTTCACATTTAGTTTCAGGCCATGCCTCTGATGCCAGTCAGAAGTCTGCATCAATCCTTTATCTATGATGTCAACATCATTTGGGGAGTCTGTGATTGCCTACAGTTTATTTTTATTTTACTTATTTAATATTTGTTTACCAAGGAAAGTTTGACTTGGAATGAAGACAATTTTCAGCAGAGGCCTGGGGAGAAACACTCTAGACGCATGTCTTTGCAATGTGGAAAGAAACCAGAGTACCCAGAAAACCCCACACAAATGCAGGCAGGACATGTAAACTCTGCACAGAAGGCACTCCAGCCAAGAATCGAACTGGAGAACCTCTTGCTGTGAGGAGACAAATGCTTCTGCTGCACCACTGTGCCATCCTAAATTTGCAGTCATCATCAAAGTTAATCAGCTAAAGGCAATCTATATTTGCCTTGACATCTGAGAAATATATCCCAAACAGGAAGGGGCCCAGCAATGAGCCTTATGATACTCCACTGGAGACTGGCCTTTTTCTGGATGTTGATTGCCCCACTGTACTAATATGTGTCCTTTCCATGAGGCATTTGGCTAACCATATGGTGACACAGAGGTTTATGTCCAATTTTGTGAGTTTCTCTATAATACTCAAATTGGGTATTGAGTTAAATGCCTTGGCCAGATCAAGGTAGGCAGTATACACTGACTTACCCTCATCCATGGCCTTGGTGACTTTCTCAAAGAAGTCTACCCAGTTGAGCAAACAGGATCTGTCCATGACAAAGCTCAACTGGGTCAGGAGTCTGGAGATTTCCTACATCGTTGTTATTCAGGTACATGGTTATGCTTTCCATAGCCTTGCATATGGGTTGGTAGTTTCCTGAGTCCATTGATTTTCCCCCTTTGTGCAGAAGGATGACTGTTGCTTTCCACTACTCTTCTGGGAAAAAACCTGCCTGGGGACTGTGGTTAAACAGAGATCTGAGGGTGTTAGCTAGGTCACGTTTCAAGCTATTTAATAGGTAATACTTAAAACCATTGTTAAACCAGAAGGCAAGCCTTAAAGCAACTCTTTAGCGTTAATATAACTTTATTTAACACTTTGGTCAATAGCACTAGACTTCTTCAGAAATAAATTGCACAAAAGATATATAAGCTTAAATACTTGAAATAAAATCATGTTAACCGGTCACAATAAACATACAGTCAAAAACACATCCAATGTTAATTGCCACTTTATTTAACCCTTAAACTTCTAAACTCCTATAGCCAATCTACGGTCCTTCAGAAAATATTTAATATTCATGGTGTCATTTAAACCTGGTGGTTTGTCTGCCTCTAATCTTACTTAGGATTGCGACAGCACACTTCTGACACAAGAGTACAGTCAGAAAACACTGAATGTAAAAATGCTGATTTCAGAGCTCAAGTGTGGGTGGGGGGAAAACACAATCTAGATACTACAGTCCTGTAAAACTAGTAGAAACAATGTAGTTGAGTACTACGGCAGCAATGGAAACAGTTCAGCTTTGAAACTGTACTAAAGTGGAAGAAATGTAACAATTAATAGAGGATTCTTATAAAATACAGTAAAATAATCAGCTGAAGTGCAGGAATGATACTAATTTTCATTATTTTAGCCGCAGATAGCTTTAGATGCAATAGATTATCTGTAACACTTAAGCAAAGTTGTCAACCAAGAGCAGTTCTGAAAAATTGATCTTATATGATATATGATGTATAACCAGGTTTATGGAGTATATAAAAGGGGATTTTTAAGACGTAAATTGATTAGATAGCTAATTCTAAGGGCATGGAAGAAGTAAAGGGGGTGCAGATTTTTCAGATTATAGAGCTGTATGGGATAGAATAGGGGAAGCCAGTGAAATAATCAAATACACACATACATGCAAATATTTCAAACACAGACATTAATGCCCTTATAGCTTGCCAATATACCAAAACACTTGTTTCATAGTAAGTATCCAGGCTGTTCTTAAAAAATATCTAAACTAGTACTTGCTCTAATGTAATTTGTAGTCTGTTCCATGCATCAGCTACTCTGTCAGAGAACCAGTTAGTACACTTCTCATTGCTATAGAAATAGAATCTTCTGAATAGGTTGTCTGATGATTCTCTAGTACTTTCTATTAACCCCAAACATTCTCAGAGGTAGTTGTCACTAAATGCCCTGTATACCTGAATAAGATCTCATCTTAGATATCTGTAAGAGACACTGTACACGTTCAGATATTTTAGTCTTTCATAATATCTTAAATTTTTACATCCATGGATACCCTTGGTATATTTCCATTGTACTCTTTCCAATTTACTCATGCTTATTTTCTCATAGGGTTTCCATATTGTTATGCCATACTCAAGTTTGGCTCTAATGTAACCAACAAACAATGACTTCATTATTTTTGATTTCCTAGATTTTTTAAATCTTTTTATACAACCTACAGTTCTATAACTATCATTAACCAATTGGTTGATATGATTAGAAAAAAACTCATAGCTGAGTCTACCCATGTACCCAGGTCCTTAAATGAGTCTACAGTTTCAATCACTGTGTGCTGTATTAAATATTCACCTTTTAATTTATGTCTGCCAAATCTTATATGCTTAGTTTTATTTATTTATCAGCATATTATTCTCCTGTGCCCAAATGGTCAATTTAGTCAAGCTGTTTTGCAGACATGCCTTATCTGTAATACTTGTAATCAGTTTACCCAATTTCAGGTTGCCTGCATATAGACTGTAGAACACATCAGATGAAAAAGCTAGGTCTGAAAGATAAATCTAAACAAGTAAGAGCCTAAGACAGAGCCCTGTAGGACACCCTGACTGTAACCAAGAATTTCGCCTGCCCAGTTGCTATATGAAACTTGCCATGTCCTATTTGTAAGCCACACAGCTATCCAGCTTATCAAGAGTACATCAACACCTAGTTTACTAATTTATTGATCAGTGTTATATGTATAACCCTGTCAAATGCTGAAGTTAAATCTATATAAATTACATCACAGCACAATTTTTCATTCATGGCTGTTATTATGTTGTAGAACATCATGTTTCAGGTGGTAATAGATATGTTTTCAACATATGCATGCTGATATATGGTTTCAAGTCTCAACCTATCCAGTTCTGATAATAACTTATCCAATATTACCTTCTCCATTATTTTTCCACAACATGAAAATATGGAAAGGGGATAAAAAGCTTAACTGCAGATTTTGGAATATAAGGATATTTTACAAAATTATGAGAAAGATATAAGACAAGTAATTGGCAAAAAGGGAAATAGAAAAACAGATGTATGAAAATAATATAGAAAAAATAAAAGTGATGTTACAAAGGCAAAATTTTTTTCTGAAAGGAAAAAGGGGGTGGGGGCTTCCTCTTATTTATGAAAATAGGTAAAATGAGAGAAGAAATTATGGATGCTATCTCAGATGGCAAAGGAGATATAAAATACAAATAAGAAGATATTATGGAGATGGTAGAGATTTGTTTAGAAAAAAATGTATGAAAAGAGAGAACAGATGGGCAAAAAGAATGAAAATTGAAAAAAATCTGAAAAAATAAATATACCTTTAGAAAATGATATAACTATGACAGAAACAGAGGAGGTGATAAAATAAGGTAGGAATGAATTGATAACAGGTTTGAATAGTATAAGTTGTAAATATTATAAGGAAATGAGTAAAGATGAAAGAGAAGTTTTAAAAATATATTTAAATTAATATATAAAGGAAGGTATAATGGAAGAAGAGATATGTGGCAATACAATACAATTTGTGTAGAAAAGGATGAAATAAAAGATATAAGCCTATAATACTATAAAAACATATTTGTGAAAATACCTCAAAAAGGGATATTGAAAGTATTGAATGAAGTAATATGAGAAGGGTTTTATAGTATAATATGAAGAGAAGTGAAATAATTATAGTGAAAGAAATAGCAGGGATAATACTAAAAAAAAATAAAGAAAGAAAGAATTAAGACTTATAGCGTGTGACATAGGTAAAACATTTGATAAAGTGAGCCATGAAGCATTGTGGCAGATTTTAGAAGCATACATCATAGTAAAAAATATTAATGTAGTAAAGACACATTATGAAAATTTGAGGTTACAAGTAATGTTAAATGGATGGATTGGAAAATAACTGTAAAGAGAAGAGTAAAGCAGGAATGCCCAATGAGTATGTGCTTATTTGTATTAGTAATGAATGCAGTAGTAGAAACATATATGACATCAGGGAGGCAAGATTTGAGATGGAAGGAAATGTTATATTACCTGTATGTATGACATATACAGATAATTTAGTTCTTATAACAAAAATCATACTATGAATAAGTGAGGCTGTAATAAGGATCAAAAATATATTTAAAAAGTTGGTCTGCCTTCAAACAAAACAAAGTGTAAGGGATTTGGTGAGAAAAAAATAATGGAATGCATTTCACAGGAAAGAAAACAAATAGCTTGGGAGTGATATTTCATGATTATACATGTATAGTAAGTCAATGTAGGGAGGTACAGGAACAAACTAAACCAGATATTAGCTTGGTGGAAAAGTTTTTATTTATCTAGAAAAAGACATACATGTCATTTACTTATGTAACAGTAATGCTTACTTATGTAACAGGAAAATAGTATATTTAGCGGAATATAAATATCTCCCACTCAAACAGAAAAAGAGTTACACATTTTTTAGCTTTATTTAGGGTTCAAGGCTGAGCCCAATGAGAGGCAGCATAATGTATAATAAAAATAAAGAAGATGGTTTGAATTAAATAAAAACTGTGGTGCATTTAGTATCAATGCATTTTTCAGTAATGAAAAAGGCAAATGAAAGAAAAAGAAATGGTAAGTAAGATGCTATATGATAATATAAACACATGTGGAAATAAAAACTGTCTGGCAGGGTGCAAGGGAGTTGCAGGGTTCAATGGAAACTTAAATATACACACAGAAGTCTCATCCAGATAGGCAGTCTGAGTCCATTCAATCCAACCACCATTTAATTAGGACAAGCTGTGTACCACCTCTGGCCTTGTGCTTTAAGTTCACTGGAAACTTAAATTTTCACATAACAGTCTCATCCAAATTAGCAGTCTGAGTCTATTCAATTCAAACACCATTTAATTAGGACAAACTGTGTACTACCTCTGGCCTTGTGGTTTAAATAAGTGTTAGAGGCATCCAGTCTTCTGCATGTATTTTAGCCTGCATAGTGACTAGTCTGAAGACAAGTGCTTCAGTGTCCTACTTTGTAAGGAATAGCCTTATAGTCTGTAGCCCCTCCTCCACTGACATCCTGCTGGTCAGCCTTTACTATCTCCTTCCTAATAGACACTGACATTTACTCCTCCTACTCAAACTATTTCTTTCTCTTATATTTTCCTTCACTTCTAGACTTGTTACTTCCATTATTTACATCCTTCAGTCTTTAGTGGAACTGCATGCCTTTAAGGAAGTCACCCTTGGTTTCTCCACTCTTTCTTATTTCTTCTTGACTGAGACAGTTATTAAACCAATTTCAGTTCTGAGCTAGTATTTGTGCACAATCAACATTGATTCAGTGCACTCAACTGTCTATTTAGTGTGTTTTTTTTTTTCATAGAAGTGTCCCTGCAAGCAAATAGATATGTATATAACAGTGAAGGCTGCAGTTTGAACACAGCAGTCTCACCCAAACAGGCAGTCAGTCCAATGACCATTTAATTAGGACAAACTGTGTTTCACCTCTGGCCTTGTACTTTCTGTAAGTGTTAGAGGCATCCAGTCTTCTACATATAGTTTAGCCTGCATCGGGTCTAGTCTGAAAGCAAGTGTTTCAGTGTCCTAGTTTGTAAGCAATAGCCTTATAGTCTGTAGCCCTCCTCCACTGACATCCTGATGGTCAGCTTTTACTCTCTCTTTTACACCTCCTTCTACATGTTCAGATCACAAAATGAAGGCAGGAAAACTAAAGGAGGCAGTGTATCAATATTCATTAAAGATAAATACACCTCCAGATTAGTTAAACAGTATGATTTCATGGAGATACTTCAGATGCAATTAACTGTTGGTAGGACACCTATTCAAGTCATTGGCAGCTACAGGACCCTCTCCATGAATCAGTACATCCACTCTGCCTATGTGGATCTACCTGAGTCTATCAAGATACATCCAAAACCATGAGTTTTGGTGACTTTATCTACCAATCCATTGACTTGGTAAATTACTCTTGCTCAGCCTCACTTGCATGAAGGTTCCTTGACTTTCTTAACTCCAATGCCCTGGACCAGCTGGTTGACACCCCCACATGCGGTGCCAAAATCAACATCCTGGATCTAGTGCTTACCAATATGGGGGATCACAGTAGCACCTCCACTTTAAGTCTTCCCTGGTGAGATCTGATCATAAATCCGTCTCATTCAAAGTAACTATCACACCTGACCCCCCCCCCCCAGCTGCAACTAAACTACAAACCTTCTCCAAAGCATATTATAACCTCCTAAGGGATGGTATAAATAGCTTCACTGCACCTCCCCCCTCAAATTGAACTGGAAACTATGACGAGTTCTACACCAATGCTTTATACAACCACCTGTATAACTGCATTGACTTGGTCATACCTGATAGGACCAAAACAAGCTCTTCAAGGAACAGCAAACCTGCCTGGTGGACAACTGCCATCAACAAGCTTTACCATAAGAGGAAGACATTGCTAAGTGTAAAAGGGAGTAAGCCCTAAACTAGAAACACTTCCTCCTCTGCTGAAACAAGCAAATAAGACTTCTTGTGAACTCTTCCAAAGAAAACTATGAATCCAAATAAGCTTCCTCAACTAAGGACAGCCATAAGGCATTCTTTAGTTACACATGTAAACTAAAAGGAAAGACTTAGATTTGTGCTGAACTGATAGTTAATTATATCACATATACTGTTGTTGGTCTACATGTTCTGTGAAAATTTCACTCCTCTGTCCCCGTCACACATAGCCCATGACATCCCTATCATCTGTCCCCTACCTTGTATCTCTAAAGAACAGGTCATAAATGCCCTGTCTAAGGCCCAAAACACAGCATCCATGGGACCTGATCACATCCCAGGCTGCATCCTACATGGGCTCCAACAAGAATTTGCAACGCCATTGGGTACTCTTTTCAACTACAGCCTAAGCACCAGCTTCATCCCAGCTGAATGGCCACCATTATTCCCTTGCAGAAAGGTGATGCTTCCACTGACCCTGGGAACTATAGACCTATTAGACTCACTATCCTTATCTGTAAGGCCATGAAGCAAATCAACATGGACCTTATCAACAAAGATATAGGTACTCTCCAAACACTTGACCCTACTCAGTTTGGATTTGTCAAAGAGATATCATGCTTGTTAAATTTGGTGAACTTCTTCAAGACTGTCACCAAGGCCCTGGATGTGGGGAAATCTGTGCATACATCCTACCTAGACTTAGCCAAGGCTTTTGACAATATCCTTCACTCAGGCATCATTGACAAACTCAACCCTTATATTGTTAGATGAGTTGCTAACTGGTTCACTGATAGAACACTTAGAGTGAAAATTGGGGCATCCACCCCCAACAGTAGACCTGTAACCAATGGTGTTCCACAATGATCAGTCCTGGGAATTCTACTGTTTGGAATCTATTTCTCTAAAGTACAGCAAAAACTAAAGGTCTGTGGCTAACAAAGTTTGCTGATGCCTGCAAACTGGGAGTGGTTATAGAATCTCCAAATTATGTCATCATCCTACAAGAAGGTCTTACACAAACAAATGATTGGTGCCAAAGTCATGTCCTTAAACTCAATGTAAAAAAAATGCATTATCATATTTTTCAGTAGGAGCAATGTTCCTACTAACTACCACCTCAATAACAACACCATAAGTATGCAGTTAATGGTGAAAGACCTGGGCACACAGGTTGACAGCAACCTTACCTTTGATCACCATGTGTCCACAGTGGTAAGAAGGGCATTCTATATTTCTCATCTCATAAGTAAGGGCATTGCCTCTAGAAAAAAGAAGTTATAACCTCCCTGTGCTCTTCTTTCATTAGGCCAATAACTGAATACAATGTTCCTTTTGGTATGTATCTTTGCAAGCAGCTGCAGCAATTAGAAGGACCACAAAGGTACCTCACAAAGAAAATTCAAGTTCTTCAGCATTTGTCCTATGTGGGTTTTCTGAAATTCCTATCACTTTATTCTGTTTCATACAGACTACTCAGTGGTGATCTCTGCCTTACATATAAGGCACTCTCTGACCCTACTTTATTGGACATGCTGCATACCTGCAAGTCAAATGGTACATGGGTTACTCACTCTAAAGATCTTAACCTGGTATATGGCATTAATAGAACCCGCTGGAGGGACAAATTTGTCACACAGAGGTTACCACACCTTTGGAATAGATTCTCACTTCATATTAAACAGAGCACCTCATTGGCCTTCTTCAAACGCAATCTGGATGATTGGATGAGTAGCCATAAATTCACCCGGGGGTTCCACTTGTATCCCTCTTGGACAGGGGCAATATGTGCTTATTGTAGAAATAAGGGTAGAAATTGGCTAGGCTTGCAAGGGCCCTAGGCTAGTAACTTCCTATGATCCTTCCTAATAGACACTTGACATGTACTGCTAAAACTCAAACTATTTCTTTCACTTATATTTTTCTTCACTTTTCTTAGACTTGTTACTCCCATTATCTATATCCTCCTGTCCATAATAGAACTGCTTGCCTTCAAGGAAGTCACCCTTGGTCTCCCCCCGCTTTCTCATTTATTCTTGCCTGAGACAGTTACTAAACCAATTTCAGCCCTGAGCTAGTATTTGTGCACAGTCAACATTGATTCAGTGCACTCAACTGTCTATTTAGTGTGTTTTTATTTTTCTATAGAAGTGTCCCTGCAAGCAAATAAATATGTATATAACAGAGAAGTCTGCAGGGTGAACACCAGTCTGTGGGTTATATTTGTATTCAAATTATAAATATGATGGCAGTCTTAAAGAAAGAAATCTGTCTACTATAATAGCTCCATTTTCCTAGACCACTAGTGTGCCATTGGTACTTTCCCCTTTAACTGTGCTCAATTTGTTGTTTTTAGCAGCTTACTGTCTCCCTTCCTTAAGTTTATTGCTCTTCTTTTGTAACCACTTTTGAGTTCTCAGCCAGTATTTTCCAGAGCTGAACTATTGCATTCTGGTTTACTTTTTCTCATTGTTTTGATGATCTGTTGGGGTTGAAGTAGGCTTTTGGACCTTGCATTTCAAAGTCCATAGAACCTCCTTGCATTACACAGTTGTTCAAACAGTCAGCTGTAACAAAACCAAAACATTTATCCACTAAACCAGAGGTCTTTTAAACTGCATTGTTCCTTTTACTTATCTCTCAGCAGAGTTGTGGCTGTTTATTTTAAGTCACTGATTGTTTTCTCTGTCTCTTGACAAGTTTTCACCTATCTTTCTTCACCCTCACTAATGCTTGGGTTCACTCGACTCCACTACCTTACCCCAAATTCACCCACCCCCTCTTACTCTACATTTATACTTCCATAGCACCACCCATATATTCCTCTAACCAGTACCATCAGTTCTCTCAAGTAGGAAAACAGTACAATTGCTCCCAATAGTGACACCCATTCTAGTTTACTACCCAATACTCTCTCACAAATTGTCTTAATCTTTGCTTTCTATAACTATCAAACTACATCTCTACAACCCACCCACTACCCTCCTAACATTTTTATCCTAATTTACAACAAATATAACACCCAAATTAAATAAGATGCCACTAAGTCAGATTAGTTTACTATTTCTTCTCACTCTACTAGCCTTTATCACCAATACTTGACTTCAACTAATCCTCACAAAGAATATTAACATCTACTCAGCCTGGCTTTTTTATAACACCCTATCTCTACAAACAAACCACATTTGATTTATTTTTCTATAAATGTCTTAAAAGTAACCATCCAGATTTATGATCAAAGGTGGCATTCGAAAGACATGTAATAAATGGCTGGCCTTCTTTTGAAGGTTCAAGCTCAAGCTGGCACGCTTGTAAAAATCTACTGCCAATCAGTAGCAGACAGCAGACGAGTTCCGGCGACCTAACCGAAAAAAAAAAAGACAACAACATCAAACCAAGACAAAAATATAACTGTCCACACTCTTCCCTCCTTAAAATATCAGTTCAAAAATTAGCAGAGATATTTACCCCAACCCTGGCCCCACAGTTCATAAAACCATCACTTCCAACCCCCAAATGAACCAGTCACCTAATACATCCTGCAACGACAGAATCCAAACTCACTTTACTAAATATGAACCTAAGATATATGTGCAATAAAATCCATGATATACATGCTTATCTTGCCACATAGACTCCTGATGTAGTCATGGCTACTGAAACCTTGATAAAAAATTAAATAAAGGCTAATGAGATCATAATCCCCAAAGTATAATATACTCAGGAATGACAGATAAAACAAATGCTCAGGTGGTGTAGCAATCATATATAAAAATGTACTAACCATTAACTTAGTTCTACAGGAAATACCCACATGTAACAATGCTGAACTACAAATAACACTCCTAAAAATCAACAATAGGAAAACTATATGTTTAACAGCAATTTATATACCACCAGAGAATAACGTTGATACTGCTGAAAGCATCCTGTGTTGGATATCCCAACAAATTAACCATGAAACTATAATACTTGGAGACTTATAGACCAGCAACTCATAAATTCTACTACTGCCACTGAATCCCTAAATTTGTACAATTTCAGACAATTAATAATCACACCTACTAGAATCAATGAAACTTCAGGGAGGCACGCAACATTTGATTGGATTCATACAAACACACTACAAAATCTGACAAAAGTAGGCAGCCTCTCAGATAGCATAAGTGACCACATACCAAAATATGCTATTTGAACTCGTCATAACCAAGATGAACATGTTATCTATAATCAAATATGAAATACAACCAATTTTACCAAAGATATTTTCAATGCAACACTAAAAAACAAACCGGAATGTACTTAGAACAATGTTGCTAGAGACTGCTGTAGAACACTTTAAGAGCATACTCTTACAGACCTTAAATAACCTAGCACCAATACATAATGCAAGGGTAAAGTCCAACCCCGCACCATGGCTAAGAAAAGAAACAATTTAAAAATCATAAAAAGGGATAAAGCCTGGAAAACCGATATAAAAATAGAACTCAAAAATGCCCTCCAGCAATTTAGACATCTTAGAATCTTTGCAAAACTCCATTTCAAGCAGGATAAGTAAACACACTACACCAACCTATAAGACAAACATATAAACAATCAAAAATGTTTTTGGTCATCACTAAATAAACTACTCCACCCTGGCAAGACCAGTAGTCCTTCTCCAAAAATGGACACTATGACAGACTCTATCCCCACACAGTTTAAGTCCTACTTTATACAATTAATATTATCTCTCTTAGACACTAACACATCTTCCCCATCACTCTACCCTTGTCCAGTCAAAGCCACCTACAGCTCTTGAATTTTAGTCCAGTACCTACCTCACTCATAAGGAAGTTCCTTAAACTAAAAACTACTTGTCTAACTGTAGACCAACTAACATCAGACTACCTAAAAACTGATGCAGAAGTCATAGCCTTCCCTGTGTCCATACTAATTAATAGGCTCACAGCAGAAAGATATGCCCCATTACAGTGGAAAAAAATCCAACATCATACCACTACACAAAGGCAGTACATCTACAGAGTTTAATAACTACAGACCAATAGAGATTCTCACCCCCCTCTCCAAAATATTCAAGAAATACATCTATATGCAGCTGATGCAATACTGAAACTTAAATAACTTGCTCTTAGTAACACAACATGGCTTTAGGCCACAGCACAGCACTGCTACTACTCTACTACATTTTACCAATATAATGAACAGACATAGAAATGATGGTCTGCTTGTGTCCACCATGTTGTTAGACTTGTCAAAGGCATTTTATACCATCTCACACCAGCAAACGCTCATTCATCTCTCTTCAATAGCACCTTAACAATACTCCTTGTTGTGGTTCCTTAGTTACCAGTCTGGAAGGCAACAAGCCATTAAGTGGCAGCAAACCTACTCATTATTTCAACCAGTTACTATAGGAGTCCCTCAGGGCTCTATCCTGGGTCCCCTCCTATTTAATATGTTTATTAAAGATCTCCACACCTCCATTCACCATGGTAGTTTAGTTCAGTATGCAGATGACTCAACATTAATATGTGCAGCCTCAATGATAAATAAGCTCCAAAACATTACCCCAAAATGTTCTCCTCTATAGAAACCTGACTAAAAGAATCAAACCTCCTACTAAACTCCAAGAAAACTAAGTTAATGCTTTTCACCTCAAAAGGTTGCCAAAATCAAAAACAATCTTTTACCATAAAGTCAGCATATAACCTATCAGTGAAATTATAAGTCACAGTAAACCTCTAGGTGTTACAATAGAAGACAGTCTCAAATATGACCATCATATACTGCACACCATTAAATCTACACACACAAAGCTAGGCTCCCTTTATAGGGTCAATGCATTTCTTATAAATACTGAAAAAAAACCTCTAGCTACTACATTCTTACTGTCGACTTTCTTATATGCCACTCATATCCTAACAAGAAACTTGCCTCATGCTACAATAAAATAGCTAAATTTGTCACCACTGTCCCTCACTGGACCCACCAGTGTCTTAGCTTAAAGCAATGAAACTGGCATGAATTGACAACTCTCTAACATATTCCCAACTGACTACAGTACATAAACTCATTGATCATCCAGAAAAATACCCTGCACTACAAAACGTATTACTAAGCTACTGTCCAGCAAAGGACCTCTGTTCTAGTAACAAATTATTTTTACTTACAATAAGTCAAATAATGTTGGAGAAGACTTGCTCTATTCCCAATGCATTACTAAACTCTGGAATAGTAGCTCCATGGAAATAAAACTCTCCAACAAACTCAGAAGTTTTAAACCACTGCTTAAACAACATCTTAACCAATCCTAGTCCTGCACATGCTAATTACAGGATTAAAACCTTTTCACTGTACAATACTGTCAAAATACTCTCCTTAAAGGGACAATCCCAGGGATTTTTTGTTTTGATTCAGCCTTTGTTTACATTTCGGGTTTGCCTTGCTGAGCATGCTCACTTTTGGCTGAGGGGGTTGGGGGAAGATTGCCTGCAGGAAGCTTCAAAGGTGTTAGCCAAATTCCATCTTGAATTGCAGTTCTACTAACAACAGTCTCAGTGTCACCCATTCATTAGTTTAATCTGTGCATTTACCATTGAGAAAAGTAGCCTTTCAGGCATTTAATGACCTAACTACTGCTGCTGCTACTATAGAAAACACAGCAATAATGCAATACTTTTAAAGGGGCATTATTTTGTTTCTAATATCAGTTACTTGCTAGAGTAATTTGTTTATCTTTTAGTGCGGTGTAAGTCATATATTTACACAGAGGCAGGATTTTCGGAGAAGGTTGTTAGCATACTGCAGGATAGATGTCACAAACTTCAGTGTGGTTTGGTTGTTATTAGGAAATGCTAAGACTTTACTGTTTTTTCTTTTGTATTTACCTTCCCCCATCCACAGGCTATTAGATTAGTTGATCTAGTCACACTCAATTCTGCATCCTTTGCAGAACTGAAATTACATCTTTAGGATGCGCTTGTTTTTGTAAAACTTAGTGGAATGATTATCCCAGACTGGGCAATTGTATTTTTTTCATGCTTGTTGCAACATGCTTTTTTTTCCCCTTTACAGATCATTATTTTTCATATGTTCAGCAATAGTGTTGCTTATTAGTGCATGTACTCATGCCGACATATATTTATACAATAGTTTACCCTCAGTTCACAGAGAGCATTGCTTTGAACATTTGGATTCTTGGAAACAAACCCACTGAGTTGCAAATGTCCTAATAGAAGAATAAAATCTCATAACATTTCAATAAGAATAATGTCAGACAACATTGAAACTGAATCTTGTTACTTTTACTAAAAGTATTTTCCCGTTAGCTGACACCTTTCAGGAATCACACAGTAACTGTCTGTATAATAGTCATTCCATCCAATTCAATTTATTTTTTTCCCTGCGCTGCAATAAACTGTTTGGATCTTTCACTCTTTTCCTGAATATTTGACTGCAGTCACCATTTGAAAGTTGAGGCAAGTGTAGTCTCTATATTTCCCTATGTGTGTGCATATGCCCCAATAAATCAATCTATATCATCTGTATCTATCTACCTCCTGGTAATAATAATACCATAATAGAGAATATCCTAAGTTGGGTATCTTCTACCTACCCACAAGAAACTATCATATTAGGAGACTTTAATTATGACTGGTCTTCTGTCAATACAGATAATCCTTCCTCACATATTAATCTTCATGGCTTTTCTCAGACAATCAGTACTCCAACAAGAATCAATAAACCTAACAACAAAGAAAGTATTCTAGATTGGATTCTTATTAACAAACAGCAACAAACGTATTTAGTAGGAACTGTGCCTGATGATGTAAGCGATCATACCTTAACTTACATCATAAGACAAAAGAGTGACATTAATAACACCCCTACCTACAGGATCTCATATAGCAATAAACACTTTAACCCATTTTCACTCCAAAATGAACTAAAGGCCTGTAACTGGAACTCTCTAAAAACTCTTACCCTTGAAGAAGCTATCAAATATTTCAATACCAAATTCTTAACAATCCTTGATCAACATGCTCCAAAACGATCTATTAGAGTCAAATCCAAACCAGCCCCCTGGCTGTCCAAAGAGACAAGACAAAAAATATTACTTAGGAATAAATCTTGGGCTAAGTGGAGAGCTACCAAAACTACCTCAGATC
Organism: Protopterus annectens; assembly: GCF_019279795.1. Taxonomy (NCBI): domain Eukaryota; kingdom Metazoa; phylum Chordata; order Ceratodontiformes; family Protopteridae; genus Protopterus; species Protopterus annectens. The sequence goes on from NC_056743.1 coordinate 1,131,587,445, forward strand.
AACGAGCCTTTAGACAGTTAAGAAATAGTACTAAAAAAGCCATTTTTATAGATAAAAAGAACTACTATTGTAAATTACAGCAAACTCACCATAACAACCCCAAAAGGTTCTGGTCAACCTTAAATAGACTCCTACACCCAGGCCGGTCTAGTACACCTTCCCTCTTAGGGGCTGAAAAGAATACCTCACATCAAACTGCTAATGCCTTTAATACCTTTTTTACTGACACCATTAATTCACTAGCCAGTCACCTCACAATAGACAAGTCTATCCTCCCCACCTCTACATCTTCCAATCTCCCTATATTCCAACTACAACCCATCTCTACCACCTATATCCTAAAACTCATCCAAAAACTTAAACCTTGTACCCCTTCTGCTAATCAGTTACCATCTGAATACCTTCAAAAAGCAGCTGAAGCAGTTGCCTATCCCATATCCATCCTTATAAATAAAACCATCATTGAAGGAACCATCCCTGCTATCTGGAAAATCTCCCACATAATCCCTTTACATAAAGGAGGTAACTCCAATGAGTATACTAACTTCAGGCCTATAGCACTCATCACCCTTAGCAAAAGTTATGGAGAAATGTATTCACCATCAGCTAATACACCACTTAACTCAATATAACTTACTAGCTAACTGCCAGCATGGCTTTAGGCCATTTCATAGCACCACCACAGCTCTCCTATCTTTTACTGAGTGCATCAGTATAAACTGCAATAACAGTATCCTCACATCAGCACTCTTTATAGACCTGTCAAAAGCCTTTGATATGGTAAACCACATCCTTCTCATAAAAACCCTAGAATCTCTTTCTCTAGACCCCAAGGCTGTTCATTGGTTCACTTCCTACCTTAGTAACAGGCAACAGGCAGTTCTGTGGGAAAACAAACTTTCATCCCTTCTGCCAGTCTCTCTTGGGGTCCCACAGGGCTCCATTCTAGGACCTCTCCTCTTCTCTTTATTTATAAATGACTTGCATGTAGCAGTATCTCAAGCTACATGTATTCAATATGCAGATGATTCTACACTCATATGTTCTGCTAAAACCACATCTGAACTGCAAACTCTAACACAGAATGTATTTAGCACAGTTGAGGCATGGTTCTTGAAACGTTGCCTCCTTTTGAATGCCAAAAAAAAACAAACTCCTGCTCTTCAGGCCTAATAGTAAGTCCCCCCACATAGAATTCTCTATCAAATCCAATAATGGCACACATATATCCCCTGACTCTACCACCAAGCTGTTAGGTATTATAATTGACAATAACCTCACTTTTGATAATCACATTAATAACACTATTAAAACCGTAAATAGAAAACTGGGCTCCTTCTATAGAATTAAAACCTTTTTAACTCCAGCTGCCAAAACTACACTTGCTCACTCTCATCTTATTTCCACTCTTCTTTATGCTTCACCCATATACACCAACCTAAAGAAAAATAATCTCACTAAACTATCAAATACATACAATAGCATTGCTAGATTTGCTATTGGGAACCCATTTAGAACTCACCACTGTCAGAATCTACAGCAACTAAACTGGCTGGAACTAAAAAATATGCTGACACTTTCTCAACTTATCTTAGTACATAGGATATTTTACCAACCTAAAAATACTCCTATACTTTCTAACCTTATCTTCTCCTATACTAATCTAAATTCATTACTCTCCTCAAGCAAATGTCTTGTGAGGTTAACTACGTCTAATAACATTGCTGGTGACTCCCTATTCTGCAATACCATAGGTAAATACTGGAATCTTCTACCGACTGCTCTAACTTCTATTCCTTCCCCCTTCCTCTTTAAACAAAAGCTCAAACAACATCTTAAAACATACTGGTTATGCCCACGCATCAATCCAGACTATTCTTGTGATTCCACTAATTATTCTTTTATACTACCTTATTTTACCTCTCTCTCTACTCACTCCCCTTGAGAAGCTGATTTCTAAATTACCTTTGCTAGTAGCCTCTGTTACAAATTATTATAAAACTTTGTATGTTTAAATATTTACTGAATGTGTTTATATCTTCACGAATGTTTTACTAAAATAGAACTCTCCTATATTGTATTCTGAAATAGAAATTGGGTGATGTCCTTCCTTGTATATATTCATGATTAGTATAATCTAGTTTAGAATCATGTTTTTGCCTGGTATTTTTTCTACCTCCTTACTTTCCTTTTGTAAATAATTTCTCTGTGTTTGCTTCTATGTGGAGCTTTTCTCCCCAGGCCTCTGCTGAAAATGGAAATGTATCCAATTGGACTAGCCCGGTAAACAAATGTAAAATAAAATAAATAAAAATAAATATGTATGCATGCAATATGTAACCAAAGTTTATATTCATGTGGTTGTAAAACCATAGCCTTGCTATGTCTTACTGACCGGCTTGCAATTCAATGCATTCTTGAATGTCTGTCAAATTTGTATATGCTGGATATGTAGCAATGCCTGTATTTTATTAAAACTTCATATGCAGTGCACCTAATTGTTTTAGTGGTATACTTCACTGTTAATATTGGAATTCTCATAACTTTTCTCAAACTTGCTTCTTTTGTGACTCAGATGGCTGTGTTGATGAGACCACTTATCCCTTATCAAGATGGAAATAGATAATTTAAATAACTACATTTGTCATGTGTCATTATGTGTTTATCATATGCATTGCTTTGATTGTTAAAAATGTATTTGCTGTATATCTTTATGTCATTATAGAGCCACTGCACACACACACACACACACGCGCGCACACACACACACACACACACACACACACACACACACACACACACACACACAATCTGTCTGTGAATTTGTGTGTGTCTTTTCTTATGTATATATAGATGTACCCACACCTATATATGTGGTGTGTTGGTGGATCTATACATGTACACACTCCTACACTGGCATGCAGGAGGTATTTGTATGCTCCTAACTGACCCTTTATTGCTAGTTTTACCAGTAAGATTTTTTTTTTCCATTTGTCATATGCCACTTGACAAGAATATTAAAAGTGTGACTCAAACGACAGAAACTACAGACCCATAAGCTTAACTAGCCTTATCTGTAAGGCCATGGAACAAATCATCAAGGACCCTATAAATAAGGACACAGGTGATCTCCAAACCCTTGATCCAACAATTTTGGCTTTGTCAAAGACAGGTCATGGCTGTTAAACCTGGTAGACTTCTTCAAAAACATCCCCAGAGCCATAAAAAAGGAAATTGTGCATACAGCCAACCTTAAATAAACAAAGGCCTTCGACACAGTCCCACATTCAGGCATCATTGATAAACTCTACCAGTTGAATATCAACCCTTATGTTGTCAGGTGGGTTGCTAACTGGCTCTCCTTCAGATCATACTCAGTCGAAGTTGGGGACTTTACCTTGCCCAGCAGACCTGCTGTCAGCAGTGTAGTTCCACAGGGTTCAGTGCTGGACCCCCTATTGTTTGGAATATACTGCTCAGAAGGTCATGCCAAAATAAACCGGTTGTGGCTGACTAAGTTTGCTGATGACAGCAAATTAGGTGCAATCATTTAATCCCTAAACAATGTCAGTATACTTCAAGAGAGATTTACACAAATGAATTTTTAGTGCCAAAGCTGTGGACTCAAACTCAGTGCTAAAAAATGCATTATCCCATTTTGTAAAAATCATATCCCTGCAGACTACCATATAAATAATAATACCCTACATTAACAACTCAGTAGTGAGAGAATTGGGAAAACAAGTTGACTGTAGCCTAAACTTTGACCACAGTGTGTCTACTATGGTGAGAAAGGCATTCTATGTTGCTCACCTCATTAGCAAAGGCATTGCCTCAAGAATGAAACAGGTCATAACTCCCCTGTACTCACCCCTCATCAGGCCAATACTCAAGTGCAATGCTCCCTTTGTATGTACCATAGCTGGCACCTGCAGCCACTTAAGAGACCTCAAAGATGTGTAACTAAGAAAATTACATGGTCTCCACCATGTCTTACATTGACAGACTGAAGACACTGTCACTGTTCTCAGTACTATACAGACTACTTAGAGGAGATCTGTGTCTGGCCTACACAGCAATCTCATACCCACACCTAATAGAAATGCTGCATATCCACAAGACAAATGGGATAAGGGTCACTTGTCCCAGGAATCTTAACCTGACCTGTGACATAAATAGGACCTGCTGGAGAGACAGATATGTCTCTCAGGAATAAGATACTAATTCACATCAAACAGAGGCCCTCTATGACACTGTTTAACTGTAGCCTGGATGACTGGATGGGAAACCATAAACTCCTTGCCAGGGATTTCACCTAAGACCCTCCTAGATATGGGCAGCCATTGCTAACTAAGATTTTGAGTTTAGGCTAGATCCTTTATATTGGGTTTCTCTAGTATTATATTGGGTACACACGGCTAGGGTTATATAAACCTTTGGGTCAGTAGCCTAGTAACCACCTATGAACCTGTCAAGTAACAAGAGTATTCTTGCTTTCAGTCATCTACATTTTTAGAGATGATAATCTTACTTGAGTTGGCACACTCTCAAACTGCACTGCATTTTTTTTTCAGGATTACTGTTGACATGTCCCTGAAAATTTGGTGGGGAGAGGTACTTAAGAGGAAGCAAGCTCAGCAGCAAGTGGCCAAGAGTAATTATATGTAAACATTAATTTGCCATTACATAGTTGTAGTTCGTCCTGGATATACAAACAGAAGGCAAACAACGTACTCCCAACTCAAAATTGGACAACGTAAGTATAGTTCAGGCAGGAAGCAATCAGCAAAAAGTGTGTAGTGAAGAATAACAGGACATTTTACACTATGTTGCTTTCACAGTGGGCTCAACTCAACAGAGTGGCACTGGAAACAGCACCAGTACCCGTGTGGGTACAAATTCATTCACAGTATCAGTGCACGTATGACAGTAACAGATAAGAAATTATTAGGTGGCTTACAAACTGACACTACAGAAGTTTAGAGACACTAGAAAGGTACAAGATTGTCTAGTTGTATGGCTCATAGCAGTAAAGCAATGGAGGACACACACCCTGCTACTGTTAGATGCTGATTAAAACAAGCTGAAGGCAGCATTACACCTGGCAAGCTATCAGCACAAGGCTATGGGGAGGCAGTGCGAGACTTATGAGACAAACTCCAAAATATATGCCATTAGTATTACAACAGATTGTTTTTCATAGCCTGTAGCAGCCTTATGTGGATTGTGGAGTACTTAGCTGGCCAAATTAAGAATATTCTAAGGATAAATAGGAATGAACTATGACTGATGAAGAGGTGAAGAACCAGTGGCTGACTCCAGACTCAGGGGCCACAGAATGGAATGTAGTACAATGGCTACAACATTACCAAACACTGTGCCTACAATATAGAAGTCCACTCACGCAGTTTCATCATAGACTGGCAGTTAAGAAGGAGCAGTTCTCTGCCATGAGAAGGGTACCCTGTTTACCCAGCTTCAGGTGAGGGCTGTACTGAAGAAAGCAATGGATTGATGACGCTTGGACCCTAAACGTATACCCCCACATTCAGTTAGATTCCACACTCATTTAGCATAGCGGCAGCTTCTCATGTAAAGTGGGCAAGGACTTTGTGGGAGAACATCAAGAAATCAGGAAGATGGAATTACAATGCTTATGAAAGATAACTGAAAAATAACCTCCTCTACCACACCTAACGTTGTTGTCTTTTATTTGCAGAACCTGGGTGTTACCTGTAAGACACATATTGCACCTTCCAGTAATACCTTTTGCTGACTGGAGCTTCCTGCATGTATGTTTAATCGCTTGGTAACTTGCTAGTGCTCTTCCATGTGAATGGAAACACCTGTCTGATATATATATATATATATATATATATATATATATATATATATATATATATAGGTCTACCTGACATCATCGACAGCGGAAAACACCGACAAGCGAATCGCGAGTGCCAGAAGATCGGCAAGCAGAAGACTGACGCAATGGATGAAAACACCGACGCCGAGGATGCCGACATGGGAAAAGGCTGTGTAAGTATGCGGTAGGTGCGAGTAAGGTAAGTGTGGATATTGACGGTCTGTGGGGATAGGGGTGGGTTAAGTGAGTTAGGGTTAGGGACTGGGTTAGGTAAGTGTGCGGTAGTGATAGTCTTTGGGTTAGGGACGGGTTAAGTGAGTTAGGGTTAGGGCGCGGGTTAGGTAAGTGTGTGGTAGTGATAGTGTTTGGATTAGGGGGTGGGTTAAGTGAGTTAGGGTTAGGGACTGGGTTAGGTAAGTGTGCAGTAGGGATAGCCTTTGGGTTAGGGGCGGGTTAAGTGAGTTAGGGTTAGGGCGCGGGTTAGCTGAGTATGCGATAGTGACGGACCTTAGGGTTAGGGTTTGGGTTAGGGTTGTAGATAGTTGTGTATGTGTGGTTTAGTGTAGGTTTGTAGGGATTTTGGTGTGCTTGTGTTGTGTGTGTGGTTTTTGGACAGGGGATGTGTTTTGTTTGTTGATTGTTGTTATTGTGGTGTGTGCAGTGTATGAGGTTTCGTGTTTGTGTACCGTCGGATATTCCGTTGTCAGGCATGTGAGGTTTCATGTTTTTGCACTATCGGTTATGTGGTGTTGGTAATTTCGTTGTTGGTGTTCTGGGGTTTCGATTATGTCAGGTAGAACCATATATATATATATATATATATATATATATATATATATATATATATATAGTTATATCACCTCCTGGAACATGCTGACATTACCTGTGACCTATTGTAGTACAAATGGTGTAACATGTAAAATGTGTGTTAAAGGCAAAATTATCATATTTACACTGATGCCACACAGTTTGCTTAGTTGTACACCCTTCCACAATCCTTACTGTTGCCTGCTATTCATGGTGATTCTTAAATCAAGGGTTCAAATGCATTTTTGATATGTGCAGTTCTTGCTCTGTATGCCATTCTTCAGCAGACAGAGTGCTGTCCATCCATACAGTACATGGCCCATTCTACCCTGTTTGACCTCTTACAGCTATGCAACATGCACACCACCATGAACACCCTCAACAAAGACTGTAATCTGTTATAGACAAAGAAATGGAACATGGCTGGCACAACAGATTTCTATCCCAAGGAATCCTTTACTTATTGAATCAACTTCCTATAAATGTCAAGCAATCCTAGACATGGTCTATATTCATTAATATTCTGAATGAATAGCCTGCAAATCATAGATTCTCTTTGGGGTATATAGTATGGTGCTTCTTGACCATGAAGCTTAACTGACTCAACATTGCTTGGGCTTAGCTGGCTATGCTTGTTAATGGTCCTTTGAACTGCATGCCTAGGTATACACCTATGAACTTATCAACATAATATACACACACACATATATGGGCATGCGTGAATGGGCATGCCTTCGTTGAAGGTTGTGCGTCAGAGCTGGCAACTCGGTACGTAAAAATCCACTGCCAATCATTAGCAGACCAGGGTTCCGCTGTGGCAACCCCTAACTGGGATAAGCCGAAAGACACAACAACAACAAATATATATATTTATATGTATATATATATATATATATATATATATATATATATATATATATATATACATACATACATATTAATGTGCATGCTGCATATAGAATATACATGCAGACAAAAAAACATCAGTTTATTGATGAATGTATTTCTATAAGCCATCTCATTTGAATGTCATTATATGGTCATTAATATATACTACTGACCACACCAATTATCATACTACAATGATTGTGATACAGATATCTCTGAATTGCAAATACCTTGCATGTCAACACTGACTGCATAGTTTTGCTTTACACACTGTGCTATTTTTCCTTTTAGAATACCCCCTACTGTGTTTTATGTCCTGTAAGAGTACCAACTCTATACTCACATAACAAGGTACCTGTAAACAAACATGTAATTGTTTATTTCAGCATATAATGAAAACAAACAGATGTGTGCTGTACTCGCCAAGGTACCATGAATTAAACTTAACCTCAGTTTGAAATCATTTATTTTTCCCCTTATTTCTTTATTTAACTGTTTGTTTAATTGTTTGTGTAGTTATTAATTGCAGCTTGATAACCATGCAAATGGGAGGCTGACAGACCCTTTTGAGTTACAACCTGAGCTCCATGGTGCAAGAGATAAACCAAAAATTATAAGTAGAATAAAGAATCATACCACTTTCGGAAGGAATGTCAAACAGTTGGGCGAAATGCAGAAGCGGAATTCAAGCAAGATGATAGTTGAACGAATATAAAAAAATGGAAATTAGGTCAAACTATAACTACAACTTTGCAGGCAAGAATGGTTTTTTTGCTCATGCCTGAAATATGTGTATGTATGTACATATGTAAAATGTATAAGTATAAATAAGCTGTTTAATTGAGTGGCTATGTTAAGTATAGAAGAATCTCTCTATTGTTTGTTAGTTTTATGTGCAATGGTGTTCCTTGAACTAGTGAGCATGTATTATAGATGCTTTTCAGTGTAGTGATTCATCGGCAGTTTTTCTTTTGCAACAAAATATCACACTTGATTTCACTTGTGATTTAGATTGTTTCATTTTCGACATGCTACATCGAAAATATCTGTCTATGCCTACAAATTACACTTATGAAACAGTCAAATAAATAAAACTATGACTTCACATGGAAGCTGTGTGTCTGCTTGCTTGTTTACTTTATTGTGTAAAATAAATGAAAGTGAAATTTCACATAGAATATGTATGTCTCTTTACTTAATTATGTATGTATAAAGTTGTACTGGCTAGTGATATTTAGGCACAAAAAGTCTGTCTAGTCTATAAGAATATACATGCAATAAAAGCCGTTACTTTCTTGTGATTTCATGACATTTCAGTTATAACTCACCTCAGGCTTCATGCCCACAGAGTGGCGCACAGCTACAATCATCATACTCCACGAGGGGGAATCCACTTTGGATCCCGGGAACTACCGATCCATCAGTCTGATGAGCTTGATCTGCAAGGCCATGGAGCGTATTATCATGGAACTTATAAACAAAGACACTGGCAACCTTCCAACACTGGACCCCACCAAATATGGGTTTGTGAAGGGCCGATCTTGCCTCCTGAACCTGATCGACTTCTTCGAATCAGTCCTCAGAGCCGTGGACGAGGGTTAGGTGGTTCACACAATCTACTTAGATTTTGACAAGGCTTTCGACACTATCCCCCACACTTTGGAATCATAGATAAACCTACTAAGCTGGGCATTAATCCCTACATCACTCGATAGGTTGCAAACTGGCTTACTGACAGAGCACACACTAGAAAAGTAGCCAACGCCAAATCCAGCCCCAGACAAGTGACAAGTGTTGTACCACAGGGTTCTGTCCTGGGACCACTCTTGTTTGTCATTTACTTCTCTGAAGTACAGGCCAACACTAAGGGACTCTGGCTTACAAAGTTTGCAGATGACTGCAAGCTGGAAGCCATTATTTTATTTATTTATTTATTTATTTGCAGTTGGTTTACCAGGATAGTCCATTGGGCCAAAAGAACCCGTTTTCAATGGAGTCCTGGGGAGAAAAGCTCCAATACAGACAAAAATTAGGTGCATACAAAAATTACAAAAAGATTGTACAGAGTAAAACATAAAACATTTAAGCTCATAATTCAAAAGCATTCAAATAATACAGTATGATAAGGATAAATGAGAGGTAAGAAAAAGAGAGAGTAATGTGATATTCATCTAGAGGGGTTATTCAAGCAGACATCAAATAACCTTACAGAGTAGGTATATTGAGGGAACATTGGTTTGTTAGGTAGAGATACATATCAAAAGTGTAAAGGATGATGAGATATAATAAATTTATGAGGGGAGGGAGCAAGAGCAATCCCATTGGGACCTCAGGTATGTATGAAGAGAGTTTTTAAATGTGTACCGGTTAGAGGTGGTATGAATGGTTGGTGGGAGTGAGTTCCAGAGGCGGGCAAGGTTGAAGGATAGTAAGTGTTTGCCTGGGGGATGAGATGGTTTATGGACTTCTAATAGGTTTTGATTGTTAGACCTTAAAACTCTGTTTGGTAGGTGCATTTTGAAGGCAGAAGACAGGGATAGACAAAGAGAAGGACTAAGAATGAGCTTGTGAGCGAAAGTCAGCTGTATATAAGTAAGATGATTAGGTAGTTCGAGCCAGTTTAGGGTTTGGAGAGAGGAACAGTGGTGGGTGTAGGACCTGTGTCCATTAGCGAATTTGGCAATTTTATTATAGCAGGAGGAAAGCTGTTTTTTTAGAGAGGACTGAAGATTGGTCAGTAGTGGGGCCCCATAGAGAAGGGAGGGGATGAGAAAAGAGGAAGCGAGTGTGATTTTGGAAGAGCTTGTAAGGTACTGATTTTGGCGGTAGAGCATACCTAGTTTTTGATGAGTTTTTTTAATATTTAGTTGTAGATGGGAGTTGTAGCTAAGCCTATTATCAATTTGTACACCAAGTAGCTTAGTTTCAGTCACTAGTTCAAGGGGTAAGTTATTTTGGCTGGTAATTGAGAAAGAGTTTATATTGAAGGAAGTGGATTTGGAGGGGGTAAATACCATAAGTTTTGTTTTGGAGGCATTGAGTGCCAAGTGATTTATTCTCATCCACTGCTCGGTAATTGAAAAAGCTTCCTGGGTAAGTGTTTGGAGCTGAGAGGAGGAGGTGGCAGAGCAGATAATGGTAGAATCATCTGCATATTGGATGATGTTTGCAAAAGGAATTGATTTATGAAAATCGTTTATAAATATATTAAAGAGGAGGGGACCAAGAATAGATCCTTGAGGAACTCCAGTGGGGGTACTAAGGAAAGGGGAAGTGGCCTTTTTCCATTTTACAGCTTGGTTTCTATTTGATAGATAGCTAGAGAACCAGTTTATGGAAGAAGGAGAGCGGTTAAGTTTTGACAGTTTGGTTAAGAGCAGATTGTGTGAGATAGTGTCGAAGGCCTTGGAGAGGTCAAGTAGTAGGGTAGAGACTATGTGGCCAGAATCACGTGCAGTGTTAACAGTCTCAAGGAACGATAAGAGGGCTGTCATAGTGCTGTGGTTTGGCCTGAATCCATGCTGTGTAGGAGTTATAAGGTTGTTTCTAAGAGATATGGCAAGAGTTGAAGGTGGACACATTTTTCCAGGAGTTTAGAAATAGGGGACAGGATAGCAATAGGACGGAAGTTGTTGATGCTACAATTGTTGCCTCCTTTATGTAGAGGGATGATGAATGCTTGCTTCCACAGTTGGGGCACAGTGCATTCATGAATAGAGCGGTTGATTAGAATGCTGATGGGATAAGTAATAGCATCTGCAGCTATGCTTAGGAAGTAGGAGGGAATGGTGTCAGGGGCATTAGTGCAAGGCTTCAGTTTCTGGAGAAGTTTCTTTATAGTGGAAGTGGGTGTAGGTTTTAGTGAGAATAGAGAGGAATGTGAAGAGAGAGAGTTTGAGGGGGGTGAGAGTGATGAGGCAGTTGGAGCAGTGGATATGGTGGAAGATAGGCAGTGTGATGTGGAATTGGGGATAGGGTTGTGGGTGGGAGAAGGAGGGGGTGTATTAGATAGTGAGGTGGAGCATGTGAAGGAGGAGGTGAGTTTGCCAATGGAGTCGATGAAAAAGAAGTTAAACTGTGTAGCTAAATCTAAGTCGGGACTGTTTGGGTCTGGGGTTGGAGTGTGTGGTTTGCTGGGGTTAAGGAGGGTGGATATCCCCTTCCAAAATCTTTGAGGGTTGGTTTTATTATTGTTTTGGAGTGTGAAGAAGTATTTTTGTCTATCTGAGGTTATTAACTTTTTGACTTTATTTCGAAGGGTTTTGAATGCAATATGATGTTCTGGAGTCTTAGTTCTCAGATAGAGTCCCCAGGCTTTGTCTCTAAGTCGCATAGTTGATAGTGTGGTTTTGGTTAGCCAGGGGGCTGAATTTGTTTTGATTCTTTTTGTTCTTAGAGGGGCATGGGAATCAAGTATTCTTAAGAAAGTGGAGTTAAAGTGAGCAACTGCTTCTTCTAATGGAAGTGTCTTTAGATTGTTCCAATTAATTGCTTTCAAGGAATCTACAAAGATTGATGGGTTGAAGCTTTTGTCATTACGAGTAGTAATGTAGTTGTGGGTACGGTATGAGATACAAGGGAGTCGATGAGTAAAAGTAGGCAGATGATCACTAAGAGGGTCAGGAAGAGTACCGCAATCTGAAAAATAGTGGGGATGTGATACTAGAATCCAGTCAAGGATGGTGCCACAGAGGGGTCTTTTGATGGGTGAGTTATGGTATTGATTAGTTGGGTAAAGTTATATAGGTTGATGTTAAGAGGATTTGTTAGGGACTGGATGGAGGCCCAGTTAATATTTACATCTCCTAGGAGTATGGTTTCATTGCTAATGTTGTCAGAGAGCCAAGAGAGGATATTTTCAAGTGTGGAGATATTGTCCCCTGGGGGAATGTAGATAGATGCAAGGCATATGTGTTTATGCTTATTAACTTGTAGGAGAGTCAGGAGTACTTCTGCGTTGTTAAATGTAGGAGTGGGTTTGTCGTAGGGGGTAACTATCAAGGAAGAGGAATATAGGAGGGCTACACCGCCACCTTTCCGTTGGGTCCTGTCTTTTCTAATGATAGAATAGCTGGGTGGAGTAATTTCAGAATCTTTTATAGAGGGCTTTAACCATGTTTCTGAAATAGATAGTATGTCAGGTTTATTATGCATAAGCCATGCATGGAGGGTTGGGACTTTCATTATGCTTTGGGAGTTTAGAGAGGTAAAGTATATAGGCTTGTGTGAGGAGGAAAAGGAGGAGGGGCCAGGGTTGGGATGTATATCACCAGATAATAGACTGGAGATGAGGTGAAAGATTGGGTTCAAAAGATGATTAAGTAGAGTGAAACGGTGATTTGGGTCAGTTGAAATGATTATGGGGTGTTTGGTTGCTATGGGGAGAGAGTTTTTTTGAGAGCAGAAAACTTTGAATGAGAAGGTGAGCAGCTGTGTTATTGGGTAAAGATGGGGAGAGATAGGAGAGTGCAAATGTGAGAGAGGGGAGTTCAAATGGTTGGTTGTATGAAAACATTGTATATGGTATGAAGTATGGGGTTGGGTGAGGTAATAAAGGTATGATAATTTAAGAGATAATAAGAGAAGGATGCAAATGGATGAAGGATTTAAAGGCATGTTGATAAGGCTGCTTAGTGTTGTTTGTTATGGATGTTTTATATGTGTTGTAAGGTAATTGTGCAGGGGGATGGAGAAAAAGCTTTGTAAGGATGGGTAGGATAGGGAGTAGTAGGTGTGGAGCTGGAGGAAGAGGTAGTTGAGTAGAGGAGTGTTTAGAAAGAGAAGAATGTATGTATTAGCTGTGGGAGTGGTAACAAATTGGATAATAGGCTGTTGGGGTGTGTCTAAGGTGTAGAGGGCTGATTGGTGTGGGGAGGAAGTGGGTGTGGAAATTGGAGGGATATAGGTAGAGGTACTGGGGGCGGGTGAGATTTGGGGGCAGGGTAGGGGAGCAGAGTGAGCCCGAAGGGCGAACAGAGCGGGAAGAAACCAGGAGAGGAGGATCGAGAGTCAATCAGAAGAGCACAGGATGCAGGAGAGTAAGTTGTAGCTGGGTAAGTAAGGTGTTTATAATAAACAGGTGAAGTGGGCAAGAGTATGTATGAGAAAGTGAGGGTAGCAATAATGGAAGAGAAAAGCAAGAAATGAGTGAAGAAAGAAAACAAAAGTAAAGTATGGTAGGGGGGGGGGCGCCCTCTAGTGGCCAAGTGCAGAAGTGCACTTGAGCAACTAGGAAGGTCTCAGGACTAGATAGGATGGAATATGGAGAAGCAGGGGCAGAACTAAGATAAAGATGGGAAGGGAATGGAAGGAGTTTAGGCTGCTAGCTGTCCTGGCAGGGAGATAGCTTACAATGTTAACAAGCAGGAGTTACAATGGTAGGAGCCCGAGAGACAACAGATGTACATACTTTCGCAGTGTCCTCTGGGAGACACTCTTCCAGGTTCCAAATAAGGAAAGGATGCAGCAGGGCAGTATGTCTCTTAGATAAAGTATATATGGAGTAGGTGGCCTTTGTTGAATGTATGTGTCCACCCAGGCGAGGTCCCAAGAGAAATTATAGGGCAAAAAAAAACTGGAGATAAGAGGGAGAGATGAGAAGGGTTAGTAACCATGTCATTGTAACAACACCTTAATATCTAAGTACGTAGTAGACAAAAAGAAGCTAAAAATCACAGTACAGTCAGTAGAGCAAACAGTAATAGAATAACAAGGTCCATAGCTTTCAAATAAATGAATAAAACATATCTAAAGTTCAACAGGTATGTCTTGCAAACGGGTGAGCAGCTGGCATTAAAATAGATATTTAAACTAGATTAATGACCATGTAAAACAAGGAGCAGTTTCATCAAGAAATATACAAAATGCAGTATAAATTCAGGAGATTCCAGAACTATTCAAGAGTCCTGCAGCAGTTAGAGCATAATTATGCAGTTTAAACAAATATTTCTGTAATTTGTGAGATAGTACTGTAATTATTTAATGACATAAACTTATCAATAAAACAAGGACACTAAAGCACTATAAAGTGTACTTGTAGGGATTAAAAATCAATGTTTCTGCATTATGTAGGAAGCTGTTGTGAGTATTTAACAATAAAACTAGTCACTAGTATTATATATAAGCGTGAGATATCATGAAGCAGTCCCAAAAACTAATATAATTGCCATTAATGGGATAAAGTAAGAATCCTAGGGCTCTTACATCTGCGACCAACTAGCCGTTTAAGATGTAATCCAAACACGTGGAGCTGGCGTGTTACATCTGCGCTAGTTAGTAGCAAAATATGTTATATATGGGTAAAACAATGTCGGAAAGTAGCCTCAGCAGTTCCATGAAGCATTACACTAATAACGTACCCAGAAGTAGATTGTGGTCACTTAAATAAGGGAAACCCAATTTGGAACCAAACACTATATTCTATGCGGTAGAATCCTCGCATAGTGTGAATTTAAGTAAAGGGGCAATGTCGCGCTACGTTCAGTAGCGGTTTAAAGGGAATATAAGAAAAGGACAATGTCGCGCTACATTCAGTAACGGTTACAAGGGACGGGAGCAACACAACCTAACCCCAAAAAGCTTTGCGATGCCCAAAAAACAGTAAGGTATGCAGTACAACCAATGCGCTACATTCGGTAACGCTTTAAATGGACAGGAGCAACACGACCTAACCACAAATAGCTTTACGATGTACAAAAACAGTAACTAATGCAATACAGCCAGTATGCATAAAGCCTTAACCAAATAAACAGTGGATCTACAATCAGAACTCCATAAAGATAGAAGTACCGTTCGGTACGTTTGTAAAACAGTAGTCAGAGCAGTGTTACAAGCTATGTAATGGATAGGTAAAATACACTCTTAACACGGCAACCAGCTATGCAACAGATAGGTTGAATGCACTCTCAATACACCGCGCGGCAGTGTACAAATACAAATACTATCATAGTTTGTCTAAAAGAGCCTTTAGCATATACATGGAGGGAAAAGCCCTGAAATTAACAAAATAAGTTGAACTGGAAAGCACTTACAATAGGAGCGTACTCCCAGTCAGGCACTGTAGCAGCCGTGGCGAGGAGTTTGAAAATGGCACCCTGAGGGGGGGGGAGTATTTATCACTTCCAGGCGGAAGTAGAGGGAGTGGAGGAGGAACAGGGAATACGAGCTACGTGGGACAGACAGGGAGGTCGATAACTCAATAGTGTGGAAGGAAAGGGACATGCAAAGGATCAGGCAGTCTGGGGAAGGGGAGGGAAGGAGAATAACATAGTAGTAGGGTAAGAAGGTGTAGGGTGGAGATAACGTGAACGGTATATCACCCTAGATGGAGCTGGAAAGGCAGTAAGAGATAGAGGAGGGAAGAAAGTACGCAGTATATTTAGAAGGAAAGTAGGCAGAACTAGAGATGGAAGGCAAGGTTCAGTGAGGGACAGGGGAGTAAAAAGAAACCAGGAGAGGAGGATCGAGAGTCAATCAGAAGAGCACAGGATGCAGGAGAGTAAGTTGTAGCTGGGTAAGTAAGGTGTTTATAATAAATAGGTGAAGTGGGCAAGAGTATGGATGAGAAAGTGAGGGTAGCAATAATGGAAGAGAAAAGCAAGAAATGAGTGAAGAAAGAAAACAAAAGTAAAGTATGGTAGGGGGGATGCCCTCTAGTGGTCAAGTGCAGAAGTGCACTTGAGCAACTAGGAAGGTCTCAGGACTAGATAGGATGGAATATGGAGAAGCAGGGGCAGAACTAAGATAAAGATGGGAAGGGAATGGAAGGAGTTTAGGCTGCTAGCTGTCCTGGCAGGGAGATAGCTTACAATGTTAACAAGCAGGAGTCACAATGGTAGGAGCCCGAGAGACAACAGATGTACATACTTTCGCAGTGTCCTCTGGGAGGCACTCTTCCAGGTTCCAAATAAGGAAAGGATGCAGCAGGGCAGTATGTCTCTTAGATAAAGTATATATGGAGTAGGTGGCCTTTGTTGAATGTATG
The DNA here is from genome assembly GCF_019279795.1 of Protopterus annectens. Classification (NCBI taxonomy): domain Eukaryota; kingdom Metazoa; phylum Chordata; order Ceratodontiformes; family Protopteridae; genus Protopterus; species Protopterus annectens. The sequence continues at coordinate 1,131,603,986 of NC_056743.1, forward strand.
TGTCCACCCAGGCGAGGTCCCAAGAGAAATTATAGGGCAAAAAAAAATTTTGCAGTGTCCTCCTGGAGACACTCTTCCAGGTTCCAAATAAGGAAAGGATGCAGCAGGGCAGTATGTCTCTTAGATAAAGTATGTATGGAGTAGGTGGCCTTTGTTGAATGTATGTGTCCACCCAGGCGATGTCCCAAGAGAAATTATAGGGCAAAAAAAAATTTCGCAGTGTCCTCTGGGAGACACTCTTCCAGGTTCCAAATAAGGAAAGGATGCAGCAGGGCAGTATGTCTCTTAGATAAAGTATATATGGAGTAGGTGGCCTTTGTTGAATGTATGTGTCCACCCAGGCGAGGTCCCAAGAGAAATTATAGGGCAAAAAAAATATTTCGCAGTGTCCTCTGGGAGACACTCTTCCAGGTTCCAAATAAGGAAAGGATGCAACAGGGCAGTATGTCTCTTAGATAAAGTATATATGGAGTAGGTGGCCTTTGTTGAATGTATGTGTCCACCCAGGCGAGGTCCCAAGAGAAATTATAGGGCAAAAAAAAAAAATAGGAGCGTACTCCCAGTCAGGCACTGTAGCAGCCGTGGCGAGGAGTTTGAATCCCCAAATGTTGTGGATATACTACAAAAGGGCCTTACCAAAACAGATGCCTGGTGCCAGAGCCATGGGCTCAGGCTAAATGCCAAAAAATGTATAGTTGTCCCCTTTTGGAAAAATCACGAACCTGTGAACTACCACATAGGTGGCAGTACACTAAACACTTAAAGTGTGATAAAAGACCTAGGGACACAGGTGGACAGTGGTCTCACCTTTGATAACCACATAGTCACAACAGTTTAACATGTCCGAGGGATAGGTTCCTGACCCAGAGACTCCCCATACTCCTGAATAGGCTGCCCATACTTGTCTTCAAGAGGAACCTTGACAACTGGATGGGAGATAGGAAATTCACCCTAGGGATCACATCAGTAGCCCTGCTAGACAGGTGTCCAGGATAGTAAATATTTGTGGGAAGCAATAGCCATGGAATCATTATGGCTAGGCTTGCATAGGCCCTAGGCCCAATAGCCTAGTACCTACCTATGAACTGAAGGCATACCTCTCAACCTTATAATGCAGACAGAAAAGCCTTGCTAGAAACATTTAAATGGCTAAAGTAGTTACCAAACTCCAAGATAAAAGAGTAGAGGACAGTAATTTTACTAAAATGTGTTGCACAACAGCATTATGGTACAAGTAGAAGACAGAGTCCATATGACTCGAAGATGACTAGTTACTCCACAGGAAATACCTTCTACCACTTATCCCCCTACTGTTAGTAATCAATAAAGAAAGGGTACCTCCTAATGCTAAAGTACAGCTATCAGTAACAAGTAAAAACAATATTCAAAATGAAAAGCTGTACAACAATGGCCAATGAAGTAAAGTTCCCTTGGAGAATAGGTAGTGTGGTTAAATGATATAAAACTTTAAAAGTGCAACATATATGGCAAAAAACTTGCATACATTTCCAGCACTTAAATTAAATGCACTTACAAGATATTCACGCTGTGAATGCAGTTATACCATAGTGAAATGATGGCTCCAAAGTATCCAGTCTTATGATGGCTTCAAAGTATCCAGTCTGTTTGGTCTGATATACAGAGTATCCACACTGAAGATGTAGTAGCTGCTATGTGACTGTGATGAACTGTGATAACAGCGTAACCAGTCTAACAGATCAAATGAAAGCTTTTAGTTTTAATGGCAGTTAAAATCCTTTTATTGTAGGAAAAGTTAAAATCTTGATGTAGAATAAAACAGTCCCTATGTATTCCAAACGATAAGCGCTTTCGGTATCTTCTTCAGATCGTAGAGATTGGGACTGGAAATTCCTTTTTATAGTGCTTGCTTCCTTTACTGTTGAGACAATCATTCAGTCATCACACTGTCAATCAGCTCTTTAAATGCACCAATCCTCTTTCCTCTCAGCTGGGGGTGTTCCATTTCCTATACCTTTTGCTTTTGAGAGGTGTGACCAGTCATGAATTATTAAGCCAGACACACCTCCATGTTAGCTGATAGTTGGTCTTCTAGCTTTTAATATAGGTTTCAGTGGAATGATGTTATTCAAGCCTGGCTCAATATCAGCACAGAGGTTCACAGTTCACTTACTCTTCCTGCATTCAGTAATATTTTCAATGTCGCCTTTCCTTATTCCACTATATACATTCTCTCTCACCTTATAAGTGAAAGAATGACCGGCATTTCTTTCAGCATGCGTTGCTAAAGCATTATGTGGATCTTTATTGGTAATGTCTCTTTGATGTCTCAAAATGCGATTTTTAAACATCTGATTAGTTTTTCCTACATAAAATGCAGGGCATAGTTTACAGGTAGCTATGTACACCACATTGGAGGTTATACAAGTGGCTTTGACATTAAAGGTGTATTTCTTCTTTGTCCTTGGATGTTCAAATTCGTTATTACAGTCAATCAGTGGGCATGCTGTGCAGTGGCCACACTTGAACGTGCCTTTATGTCCAACGATTTTATGTTTGCTAAACCCATCCTTTGTGCAAAGTAACCTCTTTAAATTTTTCTTATTCTTGTAGCCAAAGCATGGTGTTTCACCTACAATATCTTTTAGCTTGGCATCCTGGGTGAGGATTGGCCAAAACTGCCTTATTATGGATTTAACTTGTGTGTTGTCTGTGCTGTAAGTTAACATCAATCTGGTGGTTCTGTCTTCTGTCTTGTTTTTCTTTGGGATAACTTCTTGAACATTCACATCTTTTTCATTATAGCCTCTCTTTATTAGGTTTTGTTGTAGAAACAAAATTTCCTTTTCTCTTGTCTCATCTTTGCTACATCTTTTACATATTCTTTGTGTTTCATTTCGCATAATATTTTTAGTGACATGTTGAAGATGCATGCTGCTTTTCAACAAGTAATGATTTTTTTCATATATTTTTTCGGTGTAATTCAGTTTCCAACGTGTTTTCGTTAAGATTAACATTCACATCCAAAAATGTAACTTGATTATGAGAATGTTCTACTGTAAAGCTTAAGAAAGTAGTAGTCCTATTTAGATATTGATGGAATGATTCAAATTGTGGTACGGTTCCTTCCCATAAAATAGAAAGATCATCCACAAATTGACCATAAAATTTGATGCATTCATACCATGGATTATTTTAGTTCAATTCCCAGTCTACAAGCACAAGATTTGAGTAGCTGTTCGCACAAGGAGTGCCCATGGCTTCCCCCCACTTTTGCCAATAGATTGATGTACCATACACAAAATAATTATTTTCCAGTATTAAATCTAATAAAGCACAAATCCTACTGGTTTCATTAACAGTTTTTTTTGTGGCTTAAGATCTTTCTTATAGCTTCTACGCCTGCTTCGTTGGGAATGGAAGTGAATAAACTATTCACATCCAGGGTGGTCACAAGTAGGTGGTCATAAGCCGTAATGTTATTCATGGTTTGATTTATCTTTCTTAAGAAGTCATCAGTATCCTGCAGAACTGTATCAAAATATTTTAAAATAGTTCTCAATTCTTTCTCCACAAATAGTGACATTTTTTCTGTCACCCACCCTTGTCCTGCTACTATAGGCCGTAATGGAGGGTTATGAAGGTCCTTATTAATCTTAGGAAGTCCATTAATATTTGGAACAGTGGGTTTTGTGATGTTCAAAAAATTGTAAAGGTCCAGATCTACTTGGCCTTCAGTCAACATATCCTGAAGTAAGGAAGACACTTTTTGTATAGTTTGATTTAACTAGATTGGTGTAACTCTATTGTATGTCTTTTCATCTTGTAACATGGTGGTCATTTTCTTCTTATACCAATTAGTGTCCATAACCACTATAGTACCTCCTTTGTCTACTGGTTTGATTACCACATTCTCATTTTGTTGTAAGTTGCATAGGGCTTGTCTTTCTTCATGCATAATATTTCTATAATGTTTAGTATGCATGTCCATTCTTAATTTCTCCACTGCATTATTACACAGCCGCATGAATAGTTCCACAGCAGGATGGGCTACAGGTACAAATGTACTTGGTTTCCTCAAGGTTCTAACTTGTTCTGTGTTTGTGCCATAAATATTTCTTAATGTCACATTACATCCAAAATGCTTTATGTCTATAACAAATTCATTCAGATCGGATCTTAAAGAGGGTATGAAAGTTAACCCCTTCTGTAAAACAAAGCAGAAGTTTCTGCTTGGGTCAATTCATATTGAGAAATCTTCACCACTATAGAACTGTTTAATTCAGTATTTACTTTCTTTTTCTGTCTTGACTGTGAGTTTGTGGGTTCTTGTAACTGGTTTGATTCAGAAAAAACGGAAGTTATGTGGTGATGGGGAGAAATGTACTCCCTTTCTTAGGAATGGTTCCTGTTTCTGAGGATGTTTCAACAATCCTATCTACCGTAGTGGCCACAGGTGTCCCTGTAATATTGGTAGATGTATTCAATGTGCCAGATGTTTGCTCCTCAGTCCCACTATGGTTTCTAGACACAGATGTGTCATTCCCAATGGATGCAGGATGTCTGGTGCTAGGGTGAAAGTGATTTGTAGCAGACCTTATTTCCTCCTTGGGCCATTCAAATATCCGCCCTTGTTTGAAATCATTAATGTCTCTATTTAGTTTTTTTTTATTTTCTGATCTTTTATTTTTGATTCATACACATTGAGATTGAATTGTAATGTTTCTAATTTGTTGGTGTGATAAGTATTCAAATTCATTTTCTCTAGTTCTACTTGTTTTTCTTTGATTTGAAGGGCGAGATTGTCTTCCTCTGGTCTAAAATAATCCATGATTAGCTTCATGTATCAGAAGCTGGTCTCTAAATTTATTGCTTGCCATTTAGCTAGGAGTTCGGGATGTTGAGTCCCATAGCTTGGCATGCATTTCACCTGCATTCCTCTAGGTATGACCTGATGGTGTAAACAAGCTTCCAAATGAAAACGTTGCCAAGTTAATCTTTTTAGTTTATATGCTGCAAGTTCTACTTCTTGTAAAATATAATTAAAGTTGCTGTGATTTGGGATCTCTTGAATGTCTGATGATTCAATGCCATCAAATTGCATATGTAATAATGGATTTGCTTGTTTATCTGTTTGTTCAGCATTATTATGCCGTAGGAAATCAATGTTTAAGCCTTGTTTTTTATTTGCAGTGGTAGCAACATTGGCCATGTGCAAAGGAGAGGTATAAGAAATATACAATAAAGAAAGGGTACCTTCTAATGCTAAAGTACAGCTATCAGTAACAAGTAAAAACAATATTCAAAATGAAAAGCTGTACAACAATGGCCAATGAAGTAAAGTTTAAACCAAGGCTTAAACATTGATTTCCTACAGCATAATAATGCTGAACAAACAGATAAACAAGCAAATCTATTATTACATATGCAATTTGATGGCATTGAATCATCATACATTCAAAACATCCCAAATCACAACAACTTTGATTATATTTTACAAGAAGTAGAACTTGCAGCATATAAACTAAAAAGATTAACTTGGCAACGTTTTCATTTGGAAGCTTGTTTACACCATCAGGTCATACCTAGAGGAATGCGGGTGAAATGCATGCCAAGCTATGGGAATCAACATCCTGAACTCCTAGCTAAATGGCAAGCAATAAATTTAGAGACCAGCTTCCGATACATGAAGCTAATCATGGATTATTTTAGACCAGACAATCTCGCCCTTCAAATCAAAGAAAAACAAGTAGAACTAGAGAAAATGAATTTGAATACTTATCACACCAACAAATTAGAAACATTACAATTCAATCTCAATATGTATGAATCAAAAATAAAAGATCAGAAAATAAAAAAACTAAATAGAGACATTAATGATTTCTAACAAGGGCGGATCTTTGAATGGCCCAGGGAGGAAATAAGGTCTACTACAAATCACTTTAACCCTAGCACCAGACATCCTGCATCCATTAGGAATGACACATCTGTGTCTAGAAACCATACTGGGACTGAGGAGCAAACATCTGGCACATTGAATACATCTACCAATATTACAGGGATACCTGTGGCCACTACAGCAGATAGGATTGTTGAAACATCCTCAGAAACAGGAACCATTCCTAAGAAAGGGAGTACATTTCTCCCCATCACCACACAACTTCCATTTTTTCTGAATCAAACCAGTTACAAGAACCCACAAACTCACAGTCAAGACAGAAAAAGAAAGAAAATACTGAATTAAACAGTTCTATAGTGGTGAATATTTCTCAATATGAATTGACCCAAGCAGAAACATCTGTTTTACAGAAGGGGTTAACTTTCATACCCTCTTTAAGATCCGATCTGAATGAATTTGTTATAGACATAAAGCATTTTGGATGTAATGTGACATTAAGAAATATTTATGGCACAAACACAGAACAAGTTAGAACCTTAAGGAAACCAAGTACATTTGTACCTGTAGCCCATCCTGCTGTGGAACTATTCATGCAGCTGTTTAATAATGCAGTGGAGAAATTAAGAATGGACACGCATACTAAACATTATAGAAACATTATGCATGAAGAAAGACAAGCCCTATGCAACTTACAACAAAATGAGAATGTGGTAATCAAACCAACAGACAAAGGAGGTACTATAGTGGTTATGGACACTAATTGGTATAAGAAGAAAATGACCACCATGTTACAAGATGAAAAGACATACCATAGAGTTATACCAATCCAGTTAAATTGAACTATATAGAAAGTGTCTTCCTTACTTCAGGATATGTTGACTGAAGGCCAAGTAGATCTGGACCTTAACAATTTTTTGAACATCACAAAACCCACTGTTCCGAATATTAATGGACTTCCTAAGATTCATAAGGACCTTCATAACCCTCCACTACCGCCTATAGTAGCAGGACAAGGGTGGGTGACAGAAACAATGTCACTATTTGTGGAGAAAGAATTGAGAACTATTTTAAAATATTTTGATACAGTTCTGCAGGATACTGATGACTTCTTAAGAAAGATAAATCAAACCATGAATAACATTACGGATTATGACCACCTACTTGTGACCACCCTGGATGTGAATAGTTTATTCACTTCCATTCCCAACGAAGCAGGCGTAGAAGCTGTAAGAAAGATCTTAAGCCACAAAAAAACTGTTAATGAAACCAGTAGGATTTGTGCTTTATTAGATTTAATACTGGAAAATAATTATTTTGTGTATGGTACATCAATCTATTGGCAAAAATGGGGGGGGGTAGCCATGGGCATCCCTTGTGCGAACAGCTACTCAAATCTTGTGCTTTTAGACTGGGAAATGGAGCATGTATTGAACTAAAATAATCCATGGTATGAATGCATCAAATTTTATGGTCGATTTGTGGATGATCTTTCTATTTTATGGGAAGGAACCGTACCACAATTTGAATAATTCCATCAATATCTCAATAGGACTGCTACTTTCGTAAGCTTTACAGCAGAACACTCTCATAATCAAGTTGCATTTTTGGATGTGAATGTCATTCTTAATGAAAACACGTTAGAAACCGAATTACACCGAAAAAATACATGGAAAAAATCATTACTTGTTGAAAAGCAGCATGCATCCTAAACATGTCACTAAAAATATTATGAAATGAAACACAGAGAATACGTAAAAGATGTAGCAAAGATGAGACAAGAGAAAAGGAAATTTTGTTTCTACAACACAACCTAATAAAGAGAGGCTATAATGAAAAAGATGTGAATGTTCAAGAAGTTATCCCAAAGAAAAACAAGACAGAAGACAGAACCACCAGATTGATGTTAACTTACAGCACAGACAACACACAAGTTAAATCCATAATAAGGCAGTTTTGGCCAATCCTCACCCAGGATGCCAAGCTAAAAGACAATGTAGGTGAAACACCATGCTTTGGCTACAAGAATAAGAAAAATTTGAAGAGGTTACTTTGCACAAAGGATGGGTTTAGCAAACATAAAATCGTTGGACATAAAGGCACATTCAAGTGTGGCCACTGCACAGCATGCCCACTGATTGACTGTAATAACGAATTTGAACATCCAAGGACAAAGAAGAAATACACCTTTAATGTCAAAGCCACTTGTATAACCCCCAATGTGGTGTACATAGCTACCTGTAAACTATGCCCTGCATTCTATGTAGGAAAAACTAATCAGATGTTTAAAAATCGCATTTTGAGACATCAAAGAGACATTACCAATAAAGATCCACATAATGCTTTAGCAACGCATGCTGAAAGAAATGTCGGTCATTCTTTCACTTATAAGGTGATAGAGAATGTATATAGTGGAATAAGGAAAGGTGACATTGAAAATATTACTGAATCCAGGGAGAGTAAGTGGATTGTGAACCTCTGTGCTGATATTGAGCCAGGCTTGAATAACATCATTGCACTGAAACCTATATTAAAAGCTAGAAGACCAACTATCAGCTAACATGGAGGTGTGTCTGGCTTAATAATTCATGACTGGTCACACACACCCCTCAAAAGCAAAAGGTATAGGAAATGGAACACCCCCAGCTGAGAGGAAAGAGGATTGGTGCGTTTAAACAGCTGATTGACAGTGTGATGATAGGTTCATAGGTTCATAGATTAGTACTAAGCTAACTGCTCTTGCGAGCCATTTTAAGCCTAGCCAATTATCCCTTGTGAGACTCAAACCCTGCACTTTGTGTTTGTAAGGCAAACACCTTAACCAGTATGCCACCCTCCCATGATTGAATGATTGTCTCAACAGTAAAGGAAGCAAGCACTATAAAAAGGAACTTCCAGTCCCAATCGCTATGATCTGAAGAAGATACCGAAAGCACTTATCGTTTGGAATACATAGGGACTGTTTTATTCTACATCAAGATTTTAACCTGACATGAAGATTTTAACTTTTCCTACAATAAAAGGATTTTAACTGCCATTAAAACTAGAAGCTTTCATTTGATCTGTTAGACTGGTTAAGCTGTTATCACAGTTCATCACAGTCACATAGCAGCGACTACATCTTCAGTGTGGATACTTTGTGTATCAGACCAAAAAGATTGGGTACTTTGAAGCCATCATAAGACTGGATACTTTGGAGCCATCATTTCACTATGGTATAACTGCATTCACAGCGTGAATATCTTGTAATTGCATTTAATTTAAGTGCTGGAAATGTATGCAAGTTTTTTGTCATATATGTTGCACTTTTAAGTTTTATATCATTTAACCACACTACCTAATCTCCAAGAGAACTTTACTTCATTGGCCATTGTTGTACAGCTTTTCATTTTGAATATTACTGTTAGTAATCAGGTCCTCACTGCCCTCTCCAGAGCTAAACATACTACGGCAATGGTCCCTGATAACATCCAGGGATGCCTCCTTAATAGTTTGATACATGACATGTCAGGCCAACTAGAACCTCAATTCAGCCACAGTCTCCAGACAGGCTTCATCCTTAGGGAATGCAGGACTGCAGTGGTTATCCCTCTACATAAAGGTGGACCATCAACAGACCCATAAGTTGGACTAGTCTTATATGCAAGGCCATGGAAAAACACATGGATCTATTAAATAAATTGGAAATCTTCAAACACTGGACCCATCCCAGTTTTGTTTCATCAAGGGTAGGTCACACCTACTAAAGCCAGTGGACTACTCTGAGAATGCCACTTGAACCATGGATGACTGGCAAAAAGTTCATAAGGCCTACCTCAACCTGGTAAAGGCATTCAACACACTGCCTCACTTAGGTATTATAGACAATCTCAAAAATGTAGACATAAATCACTATGTAACCCGATGGATAGTCAAATGGCTCATGGATAGGACACATGAAGTTAGGCTGGGGGAATACAGCTCCTCAGCTAGGCCTGTTGCTAGTGGTGTTCCACAGGACTCAGCACTTGGACCTCTCCTGTTTGGAATACACTTCTCTGACATCATAGCAAATATAGAGGGTCTTTGGGTGACCAAACCTGCAGATGACTGCAAGTTGGGTGCAATGAGTGATTCCTCTAAAGATGTAAATATCCTTGAGGAGGGTCTGAGAGACAAGTAACTGGTGCCAGAAATATAGCTTAATACTCAGTTCCAAAAAATGCATATGTATACACTTTGGGAAGTTGACCACCCCTGCAAATTACAACACTGATAACACTCTCCTAAAAGTAAACCCAGTGGTAAGGGATCATCAGGGGAGAGTACCATATTGTGGCTTGTACCTGGTTGTGCCCATGGAACCTCTGGAAGGCATAGTTTTCTTGTCCATGGCCAGAGACGGTGAACTGCACACCTTGCCAGGTACAGTCTGCAGCTGTCCAACAAACTCCTGTATAGGGCAGCCACATGGCAGAACTGTGTGCATGCATGCACACACACAGTACCAACACAACTACGGCAACTCCATACCTACACACACCACATCACAACAGCCAAATTAATAGTTAAACCCCCTCACTCACACACATGGTGTCAAACGTATGGCTCAGCATAGGTCTCTGGCAAACCAACAACACACCCTGTGCATATGATGATACCTGTGCCACATCCCTGTCATCCATAATATCGATGCAGGAACAGGCTAATATGGTTCTGATGCACAGGGTGACTGTACTACAGTGAACCAATGCAATGCTGTGTAACGTTGTCAGCAGTAAAGTTTAATGCTTACATGTCAGGAAGTGTAGCTGTCCAGCCATGATGCATTATAGCTGTTATTAACACTGAGTGAATGTGGTCTCCATAATATATTCCGTTTGTGTTTTAGATGTCCATGTGTTAGTAGGATGATGGTCTGCTGTTGTATCCTACAAGGGGTATGGCACTGTGGTGACACCTTGGCTGTGCCATATCCTGGGTACAGGTGAACACATGTCCCAGGTCTGTATAAAGGTTACTGCATGTGCCACATGGCTGATACAGGTGAGTGCATGGTGGATGATGTCAGCAGCCCTTCTACAGTGGACAATGGTAAGTGTACTGGGTGGTACACACCACATGTTTGTGCATAACACACACAGAGGCCTTGGTGCTGATGCAATACACAGAGAATACTGTACACATGGATATATGTACCTGTGTAAGGAACCCATTTTAGCCTATGTAATTCCACCAGGACAGAATAAGCATAACACCACATTGGAAATAAGCAGTCTGCTAGTTTAATGTCATTGACAATGGTACTGGCAGGGTATATGATCCCTTCCCCAATGTAGTGCCATCCTCAACTTGGTAAGCATAGGTGTGCTGGTGTGGGTGGCACAGCCCTACCCTTTGGAGGGTGAAAGGTGCTGTAGAACTGCAGTTAGTGTGATAGACAACTACTTAACCTGTTAACATGCACTGTACAGTATTACGGCCAGCTAAGTGGGGGGATACACTCAACAGAAAAAATACTGAGACAGTTCCAATAGCAGTAGTAGGAGCAATGGATCAAATAAAAAAAAATAGATAAAGTCATTTTTAGATATGCTACCCATTAATGTAACTCCATATGAATTGCAGCAATCAATTCTGGCCCTTTTGTGGGTGCTACGAACAACACTTTTGGATCACAAAGATTGAAGCAATACTAATTTCGTGAACTTTAAATATACCCTGACTGAGGAATGGGGTCCATTCTCATAATGGTATTAGAAACCCAACAGGTTTGGAGAAATTAAACCATACATCTGATGCACCCACTTAAATGGCATGTTTATTAAACAACATGCAACCTGCCCAAGTTTAATCCAGAGCTCTGCAATATTACCCTATTGTCTTTTAACTGGAATACCCCAAAATCCTACCCTTACAGGATGCTTTAAATGAATTCAATGCAACTTCTAAATAGCCTTACAAACCCTGGAAGGAAGACACTAAAAGCAAATAATGCAATTTGGCTATCCCAAAAGAGTAGAATGCTAATGCAGGATAAAGAAAAAGTGTGGAAAGAGTGGTAGAAATACAAAACATCACAATATCTCAAACATCAGAATGCTCCACATCTATAATAAAAAGAAAATAAATGAAGGCAAAAAACCTGTACCGAACAACACTGAACTTGTAGTTAACCCGACCCTATAAAAATTCCAGTAATCTCTTAAAGAAATCTGGTATCCTCGTCAAAAATTCAACCCTAATCCTTTTCCCAAAAACTCATCACTCAAACCTGCAATAGAATTCATCTTTTATTTCATAGATAGTATAGTGTTCCTAATCAAGAATTCCCACATCTAATCCCAACCCTGCCCAACAACCATATTTCACTATATCCACTTTCACCCTCAAACCAGGTCCCTCATTCCATGTAAAACAACTCAAACTCAAAGCATATTCAGCTTCAGCTGATGACCTTTTAAGTTGGTACCTTAAAATAGCAGCCAATAGCATTGCCCATCTCATCTCAATCCTTATAAATATGTCAGTCTAGGAATCTCATGTCCCCTTTCTTTGGAAACAATCACACATTATATACACAAATTAGAAAATTCAACAGACATCACTAACCTTCGACCTAAAGTGATCTTAGGTTCTTGGGAGAATAGTAGGCCATTTCCCCCAAATTCAGAATCACACTGTGTATTCCACACCTACCATAGAACGAACACTCACCTCTACCCTTATAGATACTGTTAAAGAAAGCACTAATGATAAACTAGTCTCCCTCTTATTTCTATACTTGTCTAAAGCCTTCAACACATTTTGTCACACCAAAATTCGACTTCAAATGTCTATATTAGGTCTATCATAGAGCACTCTTCTATGGTTCAAAAGCTACTTTTCCAGCAGGTATCAGTCAGTACAATGGCACTCTGCCCTCTCTCCATACCTCTCAGTCATCACCAATGTACCATGAGGCTCTATCCTTGGTCTCTTCCTCAACACACCAACACCCTCCACTAATCTACACAACAGGCTTTCCTAATGCAATACACTGATGACTTCACACTCATATATGTATCAGATAACTTGGCACATCTCCAAAAAATTACTCAGGAAGCTGTAACAGACACTGAAACATGGCTTTGTAACTCGCAACTCATGCTCACCACCCACCCCCAAAATACTACCATTTCCCTCAGGGCTGTCTCATGAAAAACAACATTCAAAATCCTCTCACTTAATAAAACACCATCAGAAGTCACTTGTAATAGCAAATAATAAGACAGGATATGGGATGATTGTAAGTATTACTGAATAATAATAAATAATAATAATAATTATTATTATGAAAGTGGATGATGACCTATATGTTTGCAGATGAGTGCAATCTTGGAGAAGTCACAGACTCCTCAAATTATATGGCCATCCTGCAGGGAGGCTTGTCTCAAATAGTGGTGTCAAAACCATGGTCTAAAAGTAAATACCAAAACTGCTTTACTGTATATTTTGGGAAGTCATCTATACCTGGGAACTGCCACACTGACAATTCGCCCCTAAGACTTGACCCAGTTGTTCAGGGTTTGGGAACGTATGTGGGCAATGACTTAACTTTTGACCAACACATGTGTGTTGTAAGAAAGTCCTTCTATATTGCACAGATTATAAACAAAGGGATTATGTCTAGATCTAGAGATGTCATTGATCCCCTTTACGCATCCTTCATTGGGCCAGTTATTGCACATAATGCCCTCTCTGGCATGTATCTGTTCAGACACATGCAACAACTGGAGCTCCCACAACGATACCTTACTGAAAGGATGCAAGGCCTAAACAACACATCCTTCATGGACTGACTGCAACCCCTGTCACTATACTTGGCTGGCATACAAGGCATCCTCTGACCTATTACTCATGGTTTTACTACACATCAGCAAGTCCAATGTCATCAGAAATACTTTGCCTAGATATCTAAACCTCTTCTGCAACATTAAAAGTTTGGAAAGATAGGTATATCTCGCAGGTGATACTGCCGCTGTGGAACAGACTCCTCATCCACATGAAACACAGCTCATCCTTGTCCATTTTCAAGTGCAACTTAGATATATGGATGGGAAACAGAAAATCTACCCCTAAACTGCCCCATGCACTTCCATTGGGCAGATGCAGCTCCTAAATGCTTTACATATGCATAGGCCCACTCAAATTATCTATGGAATGATCCCAGTTATTCTCATTAGAGTAATATGTAATTATCAACCATGAGTAAGTCCAATCTATAACCAAGTGGGAAAGAATATTTCAAACACAAAAAGGGAAATTAGCTTGATAAAATGGCCTGCAAGAGCAGCTAGCCTAGTACTTACCTTACCTATGAACCTATAATCTTACATTTGAAATGCACATACAAAACTGTATAAAAAAACTCTACAAAAACTTGCACTGCTTTACAGATTCAAAAACTTTCTCACCAACACAACTAAAGCTATATGTTCCACTACTTAGCACCTCCCCTCACTAGTTTATGGAGCAGGCAGCATAAAAAGCAAAATTTGGTAATCTCCAAGTGTAGTACATCGCTGGATGCGCAGCAGCAAATCCCGCCGCTAACACGCCTCCAGCCCAAGCCCACATGAATATTTATTTTGCTCCTGCCATACCATTACTTTTAGTCAAACATGCAGAACAATAATGTTCCTTGCATCGTAGCATTAATTTAATTCAGGGAAACCATAAGCATTTTACAAAAGTAATCGTACTGTTACTTCACCCATTCTTTTAGCTTTTGTAGCACCTTATTGACATCTAAGCTTGTAATTTTATTCAGTTTTTGTTCAACTTTACTTCTGAATGTTACTGATACTGTTTCTGGGGGCATAAATCATAAACCATGCATCAGGTTTTATTTGTATGCAATGTTCTTCTTGCAAAACCCTGTGAATAAATCAGCATACTCAAATAGCGACTATATTGTCTTACATAAAGAGAGAGACATAAAGTCATAAAATGTCAAGATTTGCCAACAGCAGTAGTAGCAATTAGTCTTATAAAAAATAATCTGTAATTATATTTAGATATGTTACCGATACATGTAACTTTCTACGAATTGCAGATGTATAATTACTGGGTACATTGCGGGTGCTGAGAAGAACAGCCTGCGAGTTTATTGACTGAGTTGTTTGAGCAGTGAACTGTGCATTATCTTTGTGAACATTGCTCCGAATTCTGTATATACTCTTCATTCACTCACTTCCGTTTGCGGGTTGATGGCAGCTGCAATATTTACTTATTTATGAGTCTTTTTATCTGGTTAATACTATTAGCATACTTACTTAGTACTGGTTACTTTAAGTGGGTGTAAATTATAATTCACGTTGATAACTTTCCCTGTGAAAGGGTGGCTTGCTACCACCATTCCGGCCAAACAGCGGTAGCGATAATTTTAACATTCTGTAACCATGGCCTGTTAGAAAGTACTTAGCTATTAAAAGACTACTTTGCGGTAATCTCCAAGTGTAGTACCTCGCAGGATGCGCAGTAGCAGTGACTGTCACCATACTCGACTTTCCCCTGCCAGTCATGGCCACGCCCACTCCATGCCCAAAGCTGCGCAGAACTGAGTGTGTGCAGTAACAGAGTACAGAGTGAGACGTATGTGCATAATAATAACATGTAGTCAGGTAATATGTGTGACAACATTCAGGTAGTATTAACAAACATTCCCTCCACAGGTCTGTCAGATAAGAAAACTGTGCCTGGAAATAAAATATTGAAATCCTGGACTGGTACTGTTTAGTCTGGTATTGTATGGCATTGTTAGTGTTGCAGTTTCTCTGAATAATAATGTATTAGTCATCACTGTCACCCACACTGAAATACATAATAAAACTGTCTAGGAATCCCTGTATAAGACTGTTGTCATTACAAGGTCAGATTGCAAAACCACTGGAGACTTATAGACGGAAATCAGTGAAGAGATACACAATACGCAATATCTATATAGCACACTCAACTGTGATGTGCACTCTGTATTTTTAGCAGACACAGCCGTGGTACGAATCCTGGGAGTGGTATTAAGCTGTATGCAGAATCATACCCCGCAACTGTACAGATTTGTTCAGAATGTCCAGATAATTGGCCTGTATCTGCTGCCTGTTACCCTGTCCCTCTGGCAAATCAATTTTACATATTGGCATACCACTCAACCTCTTAGAGCAAGAAATCTGGACAAAGCCATACATAAAAGTGGAACAAAGGCCCAAAAATAGGGTCAATTTTTAAATAATGCTCTTACAGACTTATTTGATAGAATAACAGGTTTTGTATTAGCATGAATTTTCTGAAGGTTATGAAGTCTGAAACTCAAATGTCTGTCATTATTTTCTAACTTCAGTTGTTAATGATTTACCACTAAATTGCCAGAAAAACACAATTTTATAAAAAACAGGCCAAAAATATGAGGCCAAAAATCTGTACAGTTGAGAGGTATGCAGGTTTGTAAGGCAAAGACATAAACCAAGAATTAATAATAAACTTATTCAAGCACAAATGAGGATCCTAGTATCAAGTACTGCATTCATTAAATTATATATATAAAAAAAACAGGTAGCATAGTCTTTTATAATCATAAGTGTATATAGTAGGCTAATGACCAATAGGGCCCTTAAAAGTCTAGCTGTGCACTCCAAATCTGACCCCACAAATTTGATTTATAGGGGGTGATTTCCTGACTGCCTCTGTCCATCAGAGACATAGGAACCAAA
The DNA here is from genome assembly GCF_019279795.1 of Protopterus annectens. Lineage (NCBI taxonomy): Eukaryota > Metazoa > Chordata > Ceratodontiformes > Protopteridae > Protopterus > Protopterus annectens. Next base: position 1,131,620,588 of record NC_056743.1, read on the forward strand.
CCACAGATGAATTTCCAATTACCAATCCACTTGGTTAAATGTGAGAATCAAATGCTGTACATCGTTTTTGTGAGGTAAACTCCTTAACCATTATGCCAGCCCCAGTATTTATTATTTGAAAGTGCAAAAGGAAGATTCAAGTTCATAAGTAAAGGGTCAACGTTATCATGATGGTTTTTGTTTTTGTCATACTTTATTAATGCATGTCATAAAACTCAAAGATGTCCAACTGCTTGTTACTTTAGTTTTTCATCCTATCTCACATCACTGTTACATACATGTGCCTGAACACAAACACATTGGTTTTCTGTGGAGAGAGGAATGACAGTACACTCCTGCCACTTTAATCAACATCCCTGAAATTGCTGCATCTTGGAGAAGACAAAACAACGGTTTTGATGTTTTAGCATTTTTTTCTTTTGGCAAATAATATTTTAATGGAATTTTTCAGAGGTCACGATCATCCATCCATCACCCCTTTTTCCCATTTTTGCACATGGGGTATGGGTGTCACTTCAACAGTGACAATCTTCTAGAGCTAAGGTTTACACTGCTGGGTGGCTAGCCCTGCCACAGTAGTTCTTCCACACCACACACTCACACCTATGGCTAATTTAGAGTATCCTATCCACCTACTGCTTGTCTTTTGAATGTGGGAGGAAACCAGAGCAACTGGAAGAAACTAGCATGAGCACAAGGAGGGCATGCAGACTCTGCACAGAAAGCACTCCAGCTGAGAACTGAATCATAAAAACTCTTGTTGTGAGGCAGCACCACTATCCGCTCTGCCACTGCTCCCATGTTCTCTTTAGTGGTCATGACATTTAGTTAAAAATATTCTGCCAACCATCCTTAAATGTTAATCTTCTTTATCGTGAAAATAAATAAAACCTTTTTGCCAGCATATCTTGGTTATCCTATAAAGAAGTCTTGTATCCAGTGTGATAAAGCCAATTCTGCAAAATGAAGAAAAATATGTGAAAAAATAAGAGCTGTCTTGGTGTAGTAGTCACTGTCACTGTTACTGTGAAATAGCCATTTTTTCCCAATGGTACTCAAACCTCTTGAGATTCAACTAAACTAATACTGAATCTTTAACCTTTAAAAGAAAGTCCATCAATGTTCTTTAAGGTTCTCCTGGTTAAACCATCAGACTTCAACTTGGAAGTTGAGTGAGTAACAAGATTAAATTTTAAAAACTCAGTTGTTTCATAAAACGGATGCTTCCACTGATGAAAAAACAGTGAGTGAACATCCCTGTGACTAACTGAAGCTACCCCTACATCTCGGAGCCTAAAGGACAATATGAACACTACTCAGTGATCTGACTTGTAAGCATAACTATAAATAAACTATGGCTACATGCATAATCTGAACCTAACCTGAAGAACAATCGTACCCCTGCATATGATTTAAATTCTAACTGTAACCCGAAAAGTGAGAGCTAGCCATTAGGGATGGGGTTAATGTGTGTGTCTGGATTTAGATATGCCTAAAGAGCCCCTGTGACTGAAGGTACAGTGCAGCTATAGGAATGGTCATAACTTGAAGCCAGTGCCTGAAGGTGGAAAGGCAGCGTTAGGATTGCTGACATTAGTTTCATCAGGTTGAGGGCTGTGCTCAAGTTTAGAAGATACTGTGACTGTAAGCATGAAATTTACTGACACAGATCTCTAACCCTAATAAATCCCTGTTCCTCAAAGTAGAAGTTTAGAGTTACAGTTAATCCAAAGGCTGAACCTGATAGAAGTATGATTACCCCCCTCGGGATTATTCTATAACATCAGGGAAGTATAACCATAACTGTCAAGGGACAGGAGTTTTGACTAGTGGCTCGATATGTGTGAGCATAAAAAAAAAAAGGTATGGATGGGGGGAGGGTATAAATGATAATATTTATTGTGTTTGTACTGCATTCATTTAAATGGCTCTGTTCTGATCCTGGATTGGCAACATCTTCATTTTACAGTAAGTGACCAGGATTACAGAGTTCTGTTTAATAGTTAGTAGAGCATCATCATCTGTAATGACTTTCAATGACTTACAAACGTAATTACCATCAGGAAACTAATACATTGAACACTATATGTATCTATCTTCTACCCATCTAATTATATATCTGTCTATCTATAGTTATCTATCTATCTATCTGTCTATTTATAATAGATCATCTGATCTTCCTGTTTGTCTTAAAGTAGATTATTTGCATGAAATTATGACTTTTTTCTTTCTAAAACATCTCGGAAAGTCCCTTTGTACATATTTTCTGCATGCCAGTAATAATAACCTGTGATCCTGAACTGCTTTCAGTTCTTACCTGTCCTATTTTAGGCTGACACTGTACTTGTTTTTGTTGTAACAAGTTTGTTTGTCTTCATTCCAAAGGCCTAGAGCTCAGTCACAAAACGAATCATGTGTCTCACTGGGTATCACACATGGCTCATAAAAGCAATTCTGTGTTTCACTTCTGCCATGTCTTGAGGAATCCTTGATTTATGTAAAAGTAATTGTCATTGTACTAACTTGTGTATTTGCATTATCAACACCTTAATTAGATATTACTGACTCCCTGCACAAAACCATATGTTGGTTGCCTTCCTCTACCCTCCAAGGGCAGCTTCATAACAGTGTCAATTTCCTTTAAAGCTTTAAAATACAGTACTCCAGCTATTTATGTTTCCACACACACACACACACACACACACACACACACACACACACACACACACACACACACACACACATGCGCACACAGTTGTTTCTGAGTATATGCTCATACAGTGCTTAGCACTTTATCCAAAATAAATATACCAGTGAAAGTGAAATACTGAGCCACAAATGCAGAGCACATAAAAATTGTTTTTCTACCACTGATACCTCAACCTACTTGTATTGGATTCCCACTGAGGTTGTCCAGTTTTCCAAAATCAAGCCCCCCATGTCATAGAAATGGCAGATGCTGAGCTCACAACTGTCAGTATCTCTAGTGAATTTTTTCCATACATGTCTATCAAACACAGGTATGTCTTATCATATCATAATATGGCAAAGACTGGGCTATTCATTTTCTGCTCACTGTGCAAGGTGGTGGTTGGTTATGGGGTTGCAGCCCTAATAACGTAACCAAAGCCCCCCTCCCAATTGTGGATAAATATATGAATTATCAATGGCTTGGTGTACTGCTACTAAACAATAACAGTAATTTAAAAAGAAAACCTGTACCTTTTTAGAATAATGTCATATACTCACCTACATGACAACATATTTACAATGCAGTGACTAAGTAGTCATTACCACTGTAAGCATGACATCAGAAATTAAACAGAAGATTTATTAATGAGCAAGTTGAGTGTGCACTGTGCGTTGTTATTTAAAAGGTAGGTGTGGTAATTTTTTTTTTCTATGTATGTGTTTGTACATGTTAGTTTAGAGATAGAGGCAGCATACTTTTATTATGAAATGCTACTTTTCTATCCTCTAACAGATTTGACTTCCAACGTTAGGTGAAATTTATCAGGTTTTAATTCCTGATAAGAGTGCAGTGCACTTTGGTGGGAGGAAAACCCTAGGCATTGTATTATAATAATAACAGCCAAATTTCCCGTTCACTTTTTATGTTTTCTTGCCATGTATCTAATTTGAACTTGTGCTAATATTAATATTGACACTGGTGCTTACCCAAAGCATTTTTGACAAATCCCCCATGCGCAAACTAGGTGTGTCCAACTCTCCTGTATAAGCACATTAGGCAAACAGAAAGGAAGAAAGCAGGAGCATACCTTTCAACCTCTGATTGCAAGAAATCTGGACAAAGCCTAAAATAATGCTGGGACAAAGGCCCAAAAATAAGGACAAATTTTAAATATACTGCTCTTATAATTTTTAAAAGTTGCTAGAATAACTGATTTTGTGTTAGCTTGCATTTTCAGAAGGAGACAAAGTGACTAGTCCTCGGTGATTTGCCAGAAAAACACACATTTTATGAGGAACAGATGAAAATATGACTAAAAACATGAATATTTGAGAGGAATGAGAAGGAACATTAATCATTTCCTTTCACAAGAGTGTTGAAGACTGTAAGGAAAGAAACAAAAAGAAAAACCCTCCCTCTTCAGTCTTGCCTTTTCCCACCTTATCCAAATGTACTTATATCACATAGATGCTGAAATTATCCAGATGTAGTATTTCATTTTTTAGGCAGTTAACAGGACTGTCTGGATACTTAGTACCTTGTTCTCTACATAATGACAGAGATAATCAAACATGCATTTATTTTCTGTCAGTTTAATCCTTACTGAAGAAAGTAAACCCACATTTCTTCAGCCTCCATCAAACCAGTCCACTGTGAACCAAATAATATAAACTATATTTATTCTTGCCTCTTTTTACTGTACAGAGAAGCCAACCTGGTTCTTTCCCTGAGTCATGATTCTTTATGCAAAATTACTTTCCAAACCAAACTCTACTATCTTCTCAATTTTACTTCCTGAAACAAGGCCATGAAAATTGTATATGGTCGTTTGTGTCATAAGTATTGAAAGTGACTAAAACACCACTATGCAGTCGCTTTGTTTCACAGGACCATATAAAAATATGTATATAGATTTTTACACACACCCCCCCCCCCCACACACACTCTCACACACACACAGACTACAATCATTGGTAAAAGGCACTTTTTTAATTCTGTTATATGACTCTGCCACCCTCTCCATGGACCCTGGAACAAAGACTTTAGAATTCAGAATTAACCTAAATGTGTTGAGTGTTTGCTTCAAATGTTCAGATGTATTTACGTTTCAGCCATAATTGCTGAAATAATCCACCTTCAATAAAAACAAAGACTCATCAGTCAATTTCTGACTCAGATGTGATTTAACCAGGAAATCCATTAGTGTATAAGAAACTTTCTTTCATGGGATGTAAGATACCCTTTAGTGCTTAAATCCTGTGTAAGTAAAGACACAAAGCCTTGGTTGGTATTCATGGATGTTTAGCCCACTGGACAGTTCACTTAACTTGGACAGTGATCAAGTAGATGGCAAGGATGACTCTAAGACACAGCAAGGCTGTGCAGTGATCGAAATATAGCAGTAATCAGCACCTGCTAAGAGTACAGCATGACAAGTGAAGAACCCCCTGGAAATGAGACACTCAGAATATGCAAATGACGGCACCTAAAATGACAGCCTAATTCAGAAATGTATAAAACGGTGGAACTAAGTGGTGGAGCATACCTATTCTAAATGCCGAAAATTAACAATGTACTTGAGTGAAACCATTCTAGGTATAGCAACAACACAGCAACCTGTGTTGGAAGCCACCATCAGAGTTATTACTTGCATTGTTATGCATCAGAGCCATCCACACCACTGGAGAAGTATACATTACTCAGAGTACTATGGGTTTATATCAGATCATCAAAATGGCTCATTATTGAATGCTGTAACGCCAAATTGCAAAACCCGAACCCTAACAATATCAAAACCTCAAAGCAGCAAATTTTTTCCCAGGGAAAAAATTTACTGTTCGGAGAAACACACACACACCACAAGCACACTAAAAAGCAGCCATCCACACACATAGAGTTAAGTTACATCTAACCCTACACTACACTGCACTGCACATACACTACTACCTTAACCCAGACCCTAACCCTAACATCCATCACTATCGCACACTCACCTCACCCGCGCCCTAACCCTACCTCACTTAACCCAGCCCTAACCCCAAATTCTCACTATAGCACACTCACCTCACCTGAGCCCTAACCCTAACTCACTTAACCCACCTCTAACCCCAAATTCTGTCACAGTCGCACACTTACCTGACCCGTGCCCTAACCCTAACTCACCCAACCTGTGCCCTAACCTGAACGTCCGCACAGTCACACACACTTACCTTAACCAACCCGGAACTTTCCACCACATCGCTGAAAACAGCGAAGCCACAACAACGGCCAACCAAATTCTTTCCCTAGGAAAGAATTTGGTTTTGTGCAGCTTCACTGTTTTCAGCATTCACGATACTGGGTTCGATATTAGATCATTCGAAATTCTGCCGTTTTGATGATCTAATATAGACCCAAGTACTACTTGTACCAGAACCTGACCGACAAATGGATCACAGGCAATTTCCTTGTGGACAAGCATATTGCAATGGATCTAGTCAGACTGTGTTACCTGCATGAAGAATAAAGTTGTATGCACGCTCATTCTTTTTGATATTAGAGTATGTGCAATATTAATCTTCTTGGCTACAGTTACCTTTCACCAACCTGCAAGGACATGTTAGGGATATTCCAGGTGAATCCTAACATTAGGATAGGATACAATTACACTACAGTATGTGGAGTAGCATATTTGGTTCTGCAGGACAGCAGCAGCAGAGTAAACCTACAGCATGTCAGCCTTCTAGGACATGGTCCTTTTCCTTGAGGTGGTGGGATCCACAGATTATGCCCATGTTGCTATCAAGACTCTGCTTTGTTCTAAGGGTATATGATATGAAAGCAGGAAGGGTTTCCACACCCTTAAATGCCAGATGCTCTGCAATGTTCAGTGCATTACTTATAATATCTTCCTGCATCGCTTGAGCAATTTACATGATTCAAACATTTGGCACCCATTCAACCCATATCAAAGGTTTCTCTAAGGGAGCATCCCACAGGGTCACTTTGTTCATTGGTAGGTGGACACACATGCAAGATAGGCCTGTTGACACAAGTACCACGTATGGTTGTGCATTGCAGGCAGTGACACATATGTCCCACAGCATATGCTGATTACACCAATATGCAACCCTCAGACCATGCAAGAGATGGCCTGTAATACTGTCTATGAAGAAATGCAAACATAGTGGAGTTGATATTTGAACTATTGAAAGTGCACTTCTGATATTTTATTCATCTCAAGAAGGGCACATCTGTATAATTTGGACATGTGTAAAAACATATTTATTGAGTGTGCAATTTCCCACAGCATAATATTAATGCACATTATAGAGTGTCAAAAGAACAACATGCCATGACTTGATATACAAGTAGAGTATCAGAAGAAGAGCAAATGGGAAGACAGAAGAGGAGCATGTAGTACCTGAATCCCAGCAAAGGCAGAGATGTGCAAAATACAGTGCAGCACTGGCAAAGAGGCAGGCATGGGGTGCACATCTAACAACAAAGAATAAAAGTATATAAAATGTATCAGACCTAGGCTATGCAGGACAGTGCATAGAATGGCAATGCTGTGCATCAGATATTCCCATAACCATGCAGGTTAGGTGGTGAACAGGACACAATGATCATCACTTGCACAGCTTCTTAAAACTCTCCCATAGTAATACGCTACCTACAAAATTCCGAAAATCATTGTAATAAGCAAGCAACTACTCTGGGCAGGGACAGTTTTCTTGTTACAATGATCGTTCATTGTGGTTACTATAGAAGCGAACCACAATGAACGATCACTCTAAAAACTAAACTGTTACTTTACAGAATAGTTGCAAAGCAGAAGGAGCCTCAGCATACCTGTAAGCCTCTTAGAGCAACTAATGCAGACAAAATCTAAAATAATGGAGAGAACAACAGCTCCAGACAGTAAACATTTCTTTTTACGATCATTCATTGTGGATACTATAGAAACAAACCACAATGAACGATAGCTCAAAAAAACAAATTAGTTGCAAAGCAGGAAGAACCTTAGCGTACCTTAGTGTACCTGTCAGCCTCTTAGTGTAAGTAATCTGGACAATGGGGGGGGAGGACAGAAGCTCTGGACAGTAAAAGTTTCTTTTTACGATTGTTCATTGTGGTTATTACAGAAATTAACCACAATGAATGATCACGCTAAAAACTAAATTAGTTGCAAAGCAGGAGAAAACTTAGCATACCTGTCAGCCTCCTAGTGTAAATAATCTGGAACGATCATGCTAAAAACTAAACTATTAATGTGCAGAATAGTTGTAAGGCATGAGCACCCTTAATCTACCTCTCAGCCTCTTAAAATTAAGTAATCCGAACAAAGTCTAAAATAATGGGGGGAAGAGCAGCTCTGGACAGTAAAAGTTTCTTTTTACGATCATTCATTGTGGTTACTATAAACCGAACCACAATGAATGATCAATCTAATTCTGGTACTTTTCCTTTATTGGGGCAGCACTAGTAATGTGCGCTGGCATCCTTATCACGTGGCAGCAATGATTGCACAGCTGCTCGCCCTAATAAGTGTCAATGCCCATATCCAGAAAGCGACACAAGCTAGAAAGTTTTACAAGTTTTACAGCCATGGTCTTCTGTTACCTGAATACAACTGAATATCATGTAAACCACAGTTTACCATTATCAGGGCCACAGCTGTTATTGTTCTAGTTACCTTAATACAACTGAATGTTTTTGTTACTGTATAGTTTTACAATTTCAACTGATGTACAATGATCGCACAGTCACTTGCTCTAAAGCGGTTGTTTTAAAAAACATACAGAAACATGGACGAATGTGCTGCAGGGCTTGGGTCTTTGGTAAGAAGCAAACTTAGATCTCAGTGTAGTAAACAAGAAGAACATTTTATGTACATATCATGTAGCCTTTGTAATGACAAAATATAGAAACTTATACTTCTCGTGAGTAGATAACATAGCATGGGAGTGAAACCAGAGAAAAGCAGCAGGAGAGGGTTTTGGTCATCAGCATTATCACACTCTGTAATGCAGTCATTAGATTTATAAATTATAAAACTAATAAAACCCTGCAGCACATCCATCCATGTTTCTGTATGTCTTTCAAAACAGCAGCTTTATAGCAAGCAGTTGTGTGATCATTGCGGCCGTGTGATAAGGATGCCAGCGCGCATTACTACTGCTGCCCTGATAATGGAAAAGTACCCTAATTCTTAATTACTAATGTACTGAATAGTTGCAAAGCAGGAGGAACCTTAGCATACCTGTCAGAGTCTTAGATCCAGAAAGCGCTACATTTTTTAAATATTTCTCTTACGAATTTAGAAAGTTGATAGAATAACAGCTTTTGCATTAGTATAATTTTTCTGAAGGGTATGAAATCGGAAACTGAAATATCTGTCTTTATTTTCTAACATCAGTTGGTTATGGTTTGCAACTAATTTGGCAAAAAAAACCCAAAATTTTATAAAAATGGACCAAAACTATGGGAATTCAATGATAGGACAGTAAAAACAAAGTGTAGTTGACACTGGGAGCAAAAACAGGACTGGAATTGAATATTTACCAGATATTTAAAAGAAAAGGGATAGCATGGGTGGGAATGTGAGTGGCGTGGTAAAGTGGGTGTGACTTTGGTCAGCTTTAGAGTAGACCTGAATTTTAAATGCTGGGATTGTTCCTTCAAACATATTTTCAACCTCTTACTGAAATCACAAAACAAATTTTATACATAACTGCTGCCTGCACAATAAACTAAGTTGCACATGTGCTTTCTCTTTAGTAACTTCCAACTTTGTAAAATCTTAGAATGTCGTTGTGTCTTTTGGCTTTTCCCGGTTAGGGGTCGCCACAGCGGAACTCCGGTCCACTAATGCTTGGCAGATGATTTTTACGTGCTGAGTTGCCAGCCTTGACACACAACCTTCAACGAAGGTACGCCCCTTCAAGCATGACTCCACACAGCAGACGCCTTAGCTGAGAATCGAATGGGGCAACATCTTTGCTGTGAGGCGACAACACTACCGCAGCACCACCACCACAATCTGTATATCTATAAATGTAACTACTATTTGAGTATAAATGTAAATAGAAATGTACTGTAACTATTGTTTGTGCAGAAATGTAAATAGAAATATAACTTCTCTGTGTTTGTGTTTGACTGGAACTTGGTATAATGCAATGTAAGCAAATGGAGTTTTTCTCCCCAGGCCTCCTCTGAAAATGGATATTACTGAATTGGACTTTCCTGGTTAACAAAGACAAATAAATAAATAAATGAAATGAAATTCTAGAACTTAAAAGTAAGCAAGGCTGATGGGGGAAAAAAAAGTATGGAATAATGTGATTTAAGAAAAAAGGGGGTGTACAAATAGAAGGAATTAAAAGAAAATAATAAAGAGCATTAAAAGACAAAAGAACAAACAAGGTTTGAATTTTTTCTTTTTTTGATTTTTTTTTGAAGCAGAGGATTTGTTTATTGAAAATTGAATATTGTATTACTATAATACAAGTTACTGATGGCAGTGAATATGAAATATATGTGGTTGGTGAAAAGAAAATGTGTTGAGTGAAGTGAAGAAGATACAAAAAACATTGTTTTTTGTATTGAAAAAAATAAGAATTTTAGGAAAATGTTTAAAATGCATATAGATGGGAAGGATTTAATGCATAAATATAAATATGATATTATATGGGAAGTATTAAAAATGTGATATTGATAAAGGATAAGGTACTGTTTGTGACAATATGGGCATTGTATAAAAAAGAAGTGTGATAATTTGTTGTGTAACAAGAACATGGAAGAGGCTGATGTATTAGCTGAAATCAGAAGGCGGCTGTGGAAGAAAGAGTGAAGAGACAGGGCAAATATGAATGAAAGAAATAGAGTTGTTAACTTACTTTATGTTGATAACTTATAAATAATTTTAAGTATGGATGAAGTTCCCTGTTTAAAATCCGCCTCTGGGCATTTTTTTCTGGCTATACTACTCAGACAAGCTCCTCGTGGTCCTGCAGAGTGGTCCTAGCTGCAGAGAACTCAAAAAAGCGACTACTTTCTTGATTTAAGTATCTTTGCTGTTTTTTTTTACTTGAAATACCTTCTCTAGCTTACCTTAAACAAGCTTAAACTGTTTTTTTAGCTGTTTGTTGCATTATTTAATATCTGCACTTAAAGTTACATTTAGTCGAAAATTGGTCAAAAGTTTGTTTAATTTAACTGTTGAGGCTGCCCACTAAAGTGTGCTAGCCTGTGTAACTGATTTATTACTGTTTCTGCATTTTCTGTGTGTTTTCTATCTAAAAACAAAAAAAACTAAAAAATAATCCTTGTTTTCCCGCCTCTCCTCGACTAGTTTAGACCAGTTTACAGGCTTTGCTGTATTCTGGGCTGTGGTGTAGTTCCTGTGTTGTCCATTACCTTACTTGGATAGAAGGAAGGTTCTTTGCTCACCAGTGGGAGTGGGGAGCCTTGAGAAGCCTACCTGTCCCTGAAGGAGTGACCCCAGCACAAGAGCTGTAGTAATTGGTTGTTTTGGACCATTTCTAGCTCTTTTGAAGTTCCCTGTTTAAAATCCGCCTCTGGGCATTTTTTTCTGGCTATACTACTCAGACAAGCTCCTCGTGGTCCTGCAGAGTGGCCCTAGCTACAGAGAACTCAGAAAAGCGACTACTTTCTTGATTTAAGTATCTTTGCTGTTTTTTTACTTGAAATACCTTCTCTAGCTTACCTTAAACAAGCTTAAACTGTTTTTTTAGCTGTTTGTTGCATTATTTAATATCTGCACTTAAAGTTACATTTAGTCGAAAATTGGTCGAAAGTTTGTTTGTTTGCTTGTTTAATTTAACTGTTGAGGCTGCCCACTAAAGTGTGCTAGCTTGTGTAACTGATTTATTACTGTTTCTGCATTTTGTGTGTGTTTTCTATCTAAAAACAAAAAAAAAACCTAAAAAATGATCCTTGTTTTCCCGCCTCTCCTCGACTAGTTTAGACCAGTTTACAGGCTTTGCTGTATTCTGGGCTGTGGTGTAGTTCCCATGTTGTCCATTACCTTACTTGGATAGAAGGAAGTTTCTTTGCTCACCAGTGGGAGTGGGGAGCCTTGAGCAGCCTACCTGTCCCTGAAGGAGTGACCTCAGCACAAGAGCTGTAGTAATTGATTGTTTTGGACCATCTCTAGCTCTTTTGAAGTTTCCTGTTTAAAATTCGCCTCTGGGCATTTCTTTCTGGCTATACTACTCAGACAAGCTCCTCATGGTCCTGCAGAGTGGTCCTAGCTACAGAGAACTCAGAAAAGTGACTACTTTCTTGATTTAAGTATCTTTGCTGTTTTTTTACTTGAAATACCTTCTCTAGCTTACCTTAAACAAGCTTAAACTGTTTTTTTAGCTGTTTGTTGCATTATTTAATATCTGCACTTAAAGTTACATTTAGTCGAAAATTGGCCGAAAGTTTGTTTGTTTGTTTAATTTAACTGTTGAGGCTGCCCACTAAAGTGTGCTAGCCTGTGTAACTGATTTATTACTGTTTCTGCATTTTCTGTGTGTTTTCCATCTAAAAACAAAAAAAAAACTAAAAAATAATCCTTGTTTTCCTGCCTCTCCTCGACTAGTTTAGACCAATTTACAGGCTTTGCTGTATTCTGGGCTGTGGTGTAGTTCCTGTGTTGTCCATTACCTTACTTGGATAGAAGGAAGTTTCTTTGCTGACCAGTGGGAGTGGGGAGCCTTGAGCAGCCTACCTGTCCCTGAAGGAGTGACCTCAGCACAAGAGCTGTAGTAATTGGTTGTTTTGGACCATTTCTAGCTCTTTTGAACTTCACTGTTTAAAATCCGCGTTTGCGTGGCTTTGCACGATTGTGCCAGTTAAACAAGGTTAAACTTCTTCTGGCTCCGCCAAGTCTGCTCTTCAAATTTTCCCTTAAGGAAGCTCTACGTTTAGTATAATCAGACTACTCGCTATATTATAAGCCTAGCACTTGTTCTCAAAACTTCTCTTCTGAGTAAGCACTCTCATACTAAAGTAAGCACTACATCCACCTACCACCCCTGTAAATATCCACTTCCCTTAAAGGCACAGCACTCCCTTATACTATTCTAGCATGTCAAGTGGTAGATTAGTGGCATCCTCTCCAGTTCAGCTGGTTAATCTGGGAATCTTGAGACAATGCTACAATTGTGTTATGTACACAGACAACCCTCTCCTCCTCCCAACAAACATAAATACATGTGAGAGAAGCAACTATAGAGCCAAACTGGAGGCTGAACTCTCTCAACTCAGGGCTGGCATGACCAGACAGGAGGAGATGGTAACTACACACACAACAAACCCAGTCCCACATAGACCTACCACAACTGCAAACCAAACACATAAAAACACAAAGACATACTCGGAGGCTCTAATAAAAAACTTACCTAAACAACAGAGGCTCCCAAAGCAGACATCCAAAAATCCACCACCTCAAAACAAAACACATGCAACACATACTTCAATAAATCAGTGTGTCAAACAATCACAGCCCTTAAGGCCAAACACCATGCCTGATACACTAGTAATAGGTGACTCTATAGTCAGACACACTGATGTCCCGCTTACCAGGCTGAACAAGGAGAGGGTGACTGTGAGCTGCCTATCGGGAGCTAGGATCCGCCACATAACACACGCACTCAGGTCACTCCAAAGAAAGTACAAATATGACTCCGTCATTGTCCATGCTGGCATGAATGACCTGAGATGTACCTCCCTGGACTACATGAAAAGAGACATAGAGGAGCTCTCTGATTATGTAGTCCAGGCTGGTATGACCCTGACCCTGAGCAGCATCTTGCCCTCATCAAGAATGATGCCACAATACAAAGACAAGATGATCAGCTTTAATAATTGGCTCAAGTACTGGTGTCATTCTAAGGGGATCCAGTGTCTGTCTGCTTGGGATGACATGTTGGGCAAGCCACGCTGCTTCACAAGGGACGGCTTGCACCTGTCACCACTGGGTTTCCAGATATTGGCTAAGGCTCTTGCCACCCCCATAGTGCCTTTTTTAGGCAAGGCTCAAAAGACAAACCCACCTCCTTAGAAAACAAAAATGGAAAAAAAACTAAGAGTAATACTGCTCAACGCCAGAAGTCTAAATCTCAAGATGCAGGCACTCGAGGCACTCCTCGGTATGGAGAACATCGACGTCTGTGCAGTAACTGAAACCTGGTTCAAGGCTCCTGAGAGCACCCCAGCACTACCAGGCTATACCTCGTATCATGCTTTTCGGCCCCAAAACCCGGGCCGAACCACAAAGGGAGGGGGAGTGTCCATATTCATCAAGGACACCCACACCTCCAGGTTAGTAGCAACACATGAAGCATCGGAGACCATACAGGTGCAACTAACCATAGGCAAAACTGCTATACAACTGGTAGCATGTTACAGACCACCCTCCCAATCTCAGAAATCCCACTCAGCCTTCCTGAAGACATTGAAGGATATGAATGTATCACAAAATACCATCACAATGGGAGACTTCAACTACCCTAACATAGATTGGGTACATTATTCTAGCCCTAACACCCTAGCCCAAAGGTTTCTGGAATTCATAAATTCAAATGCACTGGAACAACTAGTCACCTCTCCCACTAGGGGAGATAATATACTAGACCTGATCATCACAAACATGGGGACAAAATGCTCCACACCGGAGGTATACCCCTCACTAGTGAGATCTGACCACAAACTAATCACCCTGTATATACATATCCCACCTCCACCCCCAGCACAAAAGACCACAGTGAAAAACTTCTCAAAAGCAGACTTCACTCTTCTTAAGACTGAGATGGAATCCTTTAAGCCCACTGGGCCAGTGGAAACCACATCCCACAATGCTGAATCCTTCACAAATGCTTTCTATGGACATCTCCAAGAATGCATGGATCATGCAATCCCAAATAAATCCAAGACCCTCTCCACCAAAGGCAAGCGTCCTGTCTGGTGGACCTCAGCCATTAACAAATTATATAACAAAAGAAGGAAGCTACTGCACGACAGAGCAAAATCCCATAAAGGGAAGACATCTCTGATCAACACTAGCAGAAAACTACATTCTCTCATAAAAACATCCAAGGCCAACTTTGAGAGAAAAATCGCTAAGGACACTTAAGATAACCACAAAGCCTTCTTCAGCTATGTTAGAAACCTGGGCGGAAACCCTCAGATATGCTCAGAGTTAGTTCACAACGACAAAAATTACACTGAACCCACAGATATTGACAACATTCTGGCTGACAGGTTCAGTGCAAATTTCTCCCCTCCCTCACCCCCAAAAGAAGAAATACTTATCCCAGCTGAATGTAATCTCCCTGTCATCTCAGATGTCCAGGTGAGAGCCGCCCTCAGCAAAGCTAAAAACACAGCATCAATGGGACCTGACGGTATCCCGGGTTGCATGCTATGTGAACTCCAAGAGGAGCTAAACCTGCACATAAAAATGCTATTTAACCTTAGCCTTACTACAGGATATGTACCTGAACACTGGCGTACAGCAACAGTGGTCCCACTCCACAAAGGGGTACCTCTACAGACCCTGGGAACTACCGCCCCATAAGCTTAACCAGCCTGGTCTGCAAAGCTATAGAAAGAATCATTATGGAACTCATAAACAGAGACATTGGGGACCTACAGACACTTGATCCCACCCAGTTCGGCTTTGTAAAGGGCAGATCCTGCCTTTTGAACCTGGTTGACTTTTTCAAAACAGTCACTAGAGCCATTGATGAGGGCAAAGCAGTCCATACAGCCTACCTGGACTTGGCTAAGGCCTTCGACACAATACCCCACTCAGGCATCATAGATAAGCTCAACAGCTTAAATGTAAACCCTTATGTCACTAGATGGGTTGCAAACTGGGTAAAGGACAGAACTCATAAAGTCAAAATCGCTGGAGCCATGTCAGACTCAAAGCCAGTCACAAGTGGTGTCCCACAGGGATCTGCCCTGGGACCCCTCTTGTTCGGCATTTATTTCTCAGATGTTAAAGCAAACATGGGAGGGTTGTGGCTGACAAAGTTCGCAGATGACTGCAAACTAGGCGCCATAGTCGATACACCAGCTGACACATACATCCTACAAAAAGGCCTCACAGAAACGGACAACTGGTGCCGGAGTCATGGCCTTAAACTAAATGCCAAAAAATGTATAGTCATCCCCTTTGAGAAAAACAAAGTACCCACAAATTATCATATAGACACTAACCCACTGAGTACAGAAAAAGTAATCAGAGACCTAGGGACCCAAGTCGACAGCGATCTCTCATTTGACACCCACGTTGCCAAAGTGGTTAGAAAAACATTCTACCTTGCACACCTTATCATGAAGGGATTCACATCCAGATCCAAGGATGTCATTGTACCCCTATACTCCTCCCTCATCAGACCCATTATTGAGTACAATGCCCCATTTGGTATGTTCCTCACCTGGCACTTGCAGCAGCTGGAGAGACCACAAAAGTACCTCACCAAGAGGATCAAGGGTCTCCAACATATGTCTTATTCTGCCAGACTAAAGAAACTCCAGCTCTATTCAGTAGCATACCGCCTGCTCAGAGGTGGTCTGTGCCTGACGTACAAGGCCATGTCCAATCAGGAACTGATGGACATGCTCCACCCCAAAAAAATCCAAATCCATCAGAACCACGAGAGCTAAAGACTTAAACCTCAGCACAAGTATGAATAGGACATGCTGGAGGGATAGATTCATAACCCAGAGGCTTCCCATGCTCTGGAACAGAATCCCAGTTCATGTTAGGCAGAGCCCCTCACTGACTCTCTTCAAGAGAAATCTTGATGAGTGGTGGGAGATCGTAAGTTTACCCCAAGGGTCACCTCTGTGTCACTACTAGACAGAGGCACAGTAAACTAATTTTATTATATAAGGGGACCTTCACTGTGTCACTACTAGACAGAGGCACAGTATTCTAAA
>NC_056743.1:1131639723-1131719723 GCF_019279795.1 Protopterus annectens
GCACAAGTATTCATCTTCACTTCCTGAAATGATATTTAAGTACATTTGTTAAGTAATATGATGTAAAACACTAGAAATTCATCAAAAGCATGTTCCCATTTTCAAAAACTGGGAAATTTTTGAGGACCAATTATTACCTTTTCTTCTAAACAAGTCATTTATTAAATTAATAGGACCACTAGCAGTCATTACTTTACCTTATTTTGGAGTAGCCTTTCTGTAAGACTGGTGTAGAAAAGTGGTGCTTAAATAGTTACACAAAAATGGTGGTTTCTCTCTAGTGATACACATCACAACATCATTTCCTTATTTCTTATTTGTAAATTGGTGGTATGCAGCTATCTTTTCAGAATTATGATAAGCATTTTTATCTATACTGATAACTAATGTCATATTAGCTTTGCATTATATGCTGAAAATGCATTAATTATAGGAAAATGGAATATTCTAACATGCCACAAAATATAAAACTGTGTGAGTGTGTATATGAATAAAAGTAAAATAAAAGATGCTGAAATACTACCCTGTTTATACTGGGTTCCTATTAAATCAGTGAATGCTTAACCTACCGAACACTGCTTAATCCACCCTTTTTATTTATAATGGTGAAATCCCAAAAGCATAGAACAGCAATTTTTTCCCAGGGAAAAAAAATCACTGGGCCATTTTCGGGACTTTGCCATTTCCTCCACTGTGGTGCGATCTCAGAGTTGGTATATTTAAGTAGGGTGTGTGTGGGTGGCACAGCCTCCCGCATTGGGGAGTGTGGGTAGCAAAGCCCCCCACTTTATTTTGTGTGTTTTTTTTTTTTTTAATGGAGCAGCGATTTTTTTCCCTGGGAAAAAAATTGCTGTTCTGTGTGTTCGGCCCTTTGGTGTTTCAACATATTTGGGTCGATTATACAGCATTTGCTAAGTTAAGCATTCACTGATATAATACAGACCCTTTATATTATTAGGCTGAATAGAAAACATAAAAAAGTAAGTGGAATAGCTATAATTTTTCAAAATATGCTACATTCACTCCCTATACAGACATAATTTCAACTTTTGGAAAATCAGACATTCTAATCTCATTTCTAAAACTTAATAGAGCCAACAGCATATTAATTGCTGTGCTATATATCTCCCCAGGATAGAACATTCCAATAATTGAAAACATATTATCCTGACTAGCAGATACAGTAACAAATGAAGTTATCCTCCTGGGTGGTGTAAATATTGACTGGCAGTCTTCATCTGCAAATTCAGCAATAAACAGCATGAATCTCTTTGAATGAACACACCTTATTAATACACCAATAAGATATGGAAAAATAACTCCTAACAATCTATACTTGATTGGATTCTGGTTACCAGCCCATCTAATTTTACCTCCCGGATACCCTCCCTGATACACTGTGTTATCACTTTCCAGGCTATACCCACAGGAGTATTACACAACTAACAAAGGAACATATGCTTCAAAACTACCTGTAAGCTCTCCAAATTATTTCTAAATATTCTTAACACCTTAGTCCCACAGTATACAAAAATAATGAAAAACAGCCATACCCCATGGTTCATCAACCAATGCAAACTCCTTATGAAAGACAGAAACAAAGCATGGATTAAAAGACAAAAGAATAAAATTACATAATTTGACAACTATTCAGGCAGCTGCAAAACCAAGTCAAGAAACAAGTTAATAGAGGTAAAAATTCTTATTATACTCAGCTACAATACAGCCATAAAAACAACCCTAAAAAATTCTGGTCCTCCATCAGCCCAGGTACAAAAATGAATCCCAGCCCATATCCAGACATCCCCTTTTTCAAACAGCTACCTGTTTCAGTATATACTTTATATAGTGCGTATCCAACTTAACCTCAAACTCACCTAATATATCCCCTTCCCCACAGCCAACTGCCCCTACCTTAGACACAAGCACATTTTTTTCACAAAACTCAACTATCTGCAACCTCTTCAATACACATGTGGACAACTCCACCTGCTTTACCTTTCAGCTAGTTTCTATAACTCTAATAAAACAGCTTGTACGTAAACTAAAATCTTGTTCCTCCTCAGGCAAGATCCTTCCCCCAGAATACCTAACTCTAGCTACAGATACAATAGCATACCCAACCAGCATTCTTATTAATAGATCAATAACAGAATCATGTGTCCCTAACTTGTGGAAAATGGAACATGTTGTCGCCTCACAGCAAGAGGTTGTCCCGTTCAATTCTCAACTAGAGCGTCTTTTGTATGGAGGCAAATGAATGGGCGTGCCTTCGTTGAAGGTTGTGCGTCAGAGCTAGCAACTCAGTACGTAAAAATCCACTGCCAATCATTAGCGGACCGGAGTTCCGCTGTGGCGACCCCTAACCTGGATAAGCTTAAAGACACAAACAAACATAAATAAGGTAATTCCACTGATGTTACAAATTTCTATCCCATAGCCAACCTGTCCCCCCCTCATTAAAATCCACAAAAGATGTAGTCATCAACAATTTTTACACTATGCCTTACAAAATAAGCTAATCACCAATATGCAACATGGACTTTAGCAGACCACAGCACCTCTACTGCATTACTATCATTTACAGACACTGTGAATAAACCTTCCAACTGTAATAAACTTGTATCTGCAGTATTTCCAGATCTCTCAAAAACCTTTGAAACTGTCTCTCACAGTAAACTCCTCAATCAGCTTTCCACCCTGCATCTAGCATCTCAGTTTATTCAATGGTTCTCTAGTTACCTTGCCAAAAGGCAACAAACTGTAAAATGGCAATAATCTAGCTCTCCATAATTTTGTACTTCTACATGAGTCCCACAAGGATCCATCTTTGTCTGAATACTATTAAACATTTTTATCAGTAAGCTACATTCATCTTCTTGTGAAGGCATCTTGATTCAATATGCAGATGACTCTACCACCATCTGTCTTCCAACACCTTGACTCACCTCCAAGAAATCACTCAACAGGCTGTGATCTCCATTGAAACCTGGCTGACAATGGCACAACTCCTACTTAACCCCCATAAACCAAACTCCTCCTCTTTACCCCAAAAACTCACACCCCTAACAAAGCATCTTACAAAATTTTTTTGGCAAATGGTATTGAAATGAATTTAGTCCACCATACCAAACTATATAGGTAATAATCTTAAATTTGACCTCCACATCCAAAGCAATATAAAGAGAGCCCATCAAAAACTAGGAATGCTATGCAGAAAAATTATTTTTCTGATCATACCCACAGAAATTACTCTAACCAAAATCTACCTTCTGCCCTCCCTACTCTATGGAGCACCAATTCTAACTAATTTACAATCCCCTGCAAAAACAAGCTTAAAAGCTGCTACAACATAATTGGAAAGTTTGCTACTAATTCATCATCCTTTACCCATCACTCTGCTCTGCATACCCTTAGCTGTCTGGAACTCTCCCTCAACCTCGCCTACATTAATCTTATAACAATACATAAAATTATATGCAAAACATTAGCGTTCCCAGTTCTTACCCCTTTAATCAATGTGTATTTTCCAAAAAGAACTCTTAGATCAGAAGACAAACAACTTCTCACCATAAATAAACCAAATAAATCCCCTGGACAAAGCCTGTACTTGTAGTCAGTAGCAAAAAAAATGGAACTCTTTACCTGTAGCCAAAAGAACTATTTCTAACCTATCTACCTTTAAATGCTCACTAAAAGAATACCATACAAAGCCTTAGACCTGCCCCTGAACCAATCCTGGCTGAACATACTCACTTTACTTCACTCAATCTATTCAACCTAGATTGCACTTCACAACCCTCTCCAGCATTCTACTCCACTCCTTTTAGTTTTCCTCACAACATTACCTTATTTAATTCATCTCTGCAGACCTTTCCTCTACCTCTTTCCTCCCTCCTCACCTAAGCTACCTGACGACGCCCTCCCCTGCACTCTTCTTATAAGCTCCTTCTCTGCATCCTTCTTCCTTCTATAACCATAATATGAACAGCTGTCTCATACTAAGACATCACTCAATTTCACCTCACTGTCTCTAATCACGTAATCTCTGATATCTGTTTAAATAACTAACTAGAATGGTCTCGGGTCTCATTTACCACATACTAATCTATGTAACAAATAATACGGCTATTGAATTCTTCCTCACATGTTCTGTTCAACTCGTTATTGTTTTTCATTGCACTCTATCATGAACCACATGTTCTGTGTTTTTCTCATTACATTTTTTCGCTCTTATGTTTATATTGTAACATGATACTTTGTGATTTAAAATATCTGTACTTGCTGTATTATAATAGGACATGATACTTTGTGATTGGAAATATCTGTACTTGATTTTTGAAATATTGTGATTGAGGAGTTTTTTTTTACCAGACCTCTGCTGAAAGTCAACAGTTTCTGACCCAGTCAGACTTTCCCAGAAAACAAATGTCAAATAATTAAATATATATAATATTATGTGTGGGTATATATATCTATATCTATATATATATATATATATATATATATATATATATATATATATATATATATATATATTTATATGTATATATAGATAGGATATATATATATATATATTTATATTTATATGTATAGATAGATATGATATATATATATATACATACACACACACACACACACACACACACACACACACACACATATATTTATATATATGTCTGTGCGTGTGTGTGTGTATGTGTGTGTCTTCCCCTCTCTCTCTATGTATGTATGTATATATATATATATATATATAAAATATACATGTATATATGGATCTCCTTCTAAATTATGAATCCCATAACACTGAACATCAGAATGACGAGACAAAACTGAAGAAGTTGTACAATCACGATCAGCCAAGTTTTCTCAGGGCAGGTAAACACTTGCCCAGTATGTAGAATTATGCCCTTTTCCCCACTGTAGTATAATCCCAGAGTTGGTATATATAATTGGGGGGGGTGTATGATGTTGCTGGATATTGCTTTGGTGACAATAATGATAATAACAGTAACAATAATAATGCAATATATCTAGCTAGCTTGCTATATATACAGTATATAGCTAACTGGCTAGCTAACTAGATATATAGCTATAGGCATAGATATAGATAATGGGATACAGATATATATGTTCATGTCATGGAAATGAACCACTCAAAGCAATACCCCTTAAATAACCTAAAACAAAAGACTAACTTCTCATAAAAGCAACAACATATAAATGCACACAAGCGGAATACACAAACAAAATCAGTATTACATGAATAACATACTTGCTTAACATCAGTGCTCAAAGAAAATGAAAAAAACATTTCATGCAAGGGGCAAGCCCTCCCAAACTCCCACACCCACAATACTTTACATATCAATATATCAACTCTCAGACCACACAACAGTGGGAGAAGAGCATATCCCCCAACCCCTATTGTAACGCTGCCTCATACATATTAACAGCCTGTATTACCAGCTGATTACCTTATTTGTTGCAACTTTAATTTACTGCATTATAAATAAAGTCACATATTATGACTCTACTATACTTTGGTTGACCAAATGATAGTTCAAACATATGTGCACACAAAAGGACAGATAGAATTATTTTATTAATTTGCTATCCATGTAAGGACACTAAGCACAAATGTTTTCAAAGGTGATTGAGGACTACAGGAATGCAAAACAAAAACAATAAAATGACCCAATACCCAAAATAATCTTTATTAAAAATAAAGGTAGTATGTTTTCATTGTGGACCCAGAAATATTAAATGACGGACAAAAAAAGCTTCTATGTACTCTACATAACATTTCTTAAAATTATTAATTTTAAGAAATGTCACTTAACATCTAGGTAGGCTTTTGTGCAGCCACCGTGAATAAATGGAGTGACAAATCCTGAAGGAATATATCCTGAGCTAAAACAAGTTCAGGTGTCTTTCTTAGTCTACCAGCTGAAATAAACTATATTCCAAGGATTAAAAAAAAATTCCTACTGCTGGTATAGATTGACCTGCTAGGAGAAATTGCAGTTTAAATACAGTTAAGACTGCAGCAGAGAAGGCCTTATCATTGGCTCATTAGCATATGTCTGAAGCACATTTTTTTTTCATCAGAACCATCAGACCTTTAGCGTTTTCTCTTGACATCCCATGCATTGTGTTGGCAAAGGACAGTCCTGCTCTCACACCCAGACATAGTTTCAAACACACATGAACAAACATGTACATACTCCCAGACACACACACACACACACACACACACACACACACACACACACACACACACACACACACTCATAAATACATTCTCAATTCTCTACCTAAATCCCCTAGTGTGGCTATCCAGGCAGACAAAAATGCACATATACATACACACACATTTATCTGATTTAATTTGTGCCTCTATAAACACACACACACACACACACACACACACACACACACACACACACACACACACACACACACACACACTAATACATAGAGAGAGAGATACATGCAAATATATATATATATATATATATATATATATATATATATATATATATATATATATATATATATATATGTATAACTGAATTTGAATGTTCTTAATGTCATGGTTAAAAATGGTAGAAAGCATTCGAACATATATAAGAAGAAAAAGCAATTTCCTGTCCTGGTCTTTGCACAAAAACATAACACTAGCCTCAAACTAGTCTCCAAATTTGGCTTCAACGCCCCCGTACCACCTTAGTAAGGTGTACTAACCCTAACCCTCATGCTGCCCCTTCCCACAAAACTAAACCTACACCTTAAGTTAAGGAAAAACATTCCTGTAACACTGCCACTACACAAGAGGCACTCTGACACATAAATGCACACAGACACACATTAACATAACTGCATCTACCTCTTACCTAACCCTCACTCTAATGCTGAAATACACACATGCATGCACAAATATACAAAACCTATCCCCGGCTCTGTCTACTACACAAACACAAATGCTCTCACTTCCTTCATCTTCACTCACCTTTCACGATGAAACAGTCCATCAACATTTTGAAGGTTTGGCTATCTGTCTGTTCAATATTAAGTGCCACCCCTATTGTCCAGCGACCAACAGATGTTCAAGCAACTCAAAGGAAGCCATATGCATTTGTGGATGTCTATCTGTAGTAATACAACAGGAAACAGGTTTAAAATGACTTACCAAATAATTGTATCCTTTTTCTTAAATGGATCTGAACAGCACCTGCTCAGTAGATCTAAATCTCTTTTGTAATACAAATACAACATGTTGGAAGGATAGATGTGCATCACAGAGAATCATGCTTTTTTGGAGTTGTAGTCCTCTAAAGCAAATTAATTCTGTTATACTATTCAAATGTATTCTGGACAAATGGATGAGTAATGGCAAATTCAGCCCTGGCTTAACACCCTTGTCCCTCATGGTATGGGCAACATGTAAATGTTCTACTTGTCTCTGGGTTATTTGTACTTAAATTATGGGGGATAAAAACTTCATGGGACTATATATCAATGCTTCTAAAAATCCTCACAGATCAGTAGCCTAGTATGTACTTATGATCCTAGCAACATGTTTCAGCTTATCCGGGTTAGGAGTCACCACAGCGGATCACCGGTCTGCAGATAGAATGGCAGTGTTTTCTTACACTATTGAGTTGCCAGCCCATCAACCAACCTTCAAAGAAGGCACACACATGCACCTACCTGCAAGTCTTTAAAACTCACTCAACCACAGGGAGGACATGCAGACTCCGCACAGAAGGCACACCAGCCAGGAATTGAACCAGAGAACCTCTTGCTGTGAGGTGACAATGCTAACTGCTGCACCACAGCAACTGACAGTATGTATTCATGATCCTATAAAAAGCTTCAAGGAGCAACTGTCTCAGATTTTCGAACAATTATTTGATTAACTCTGAACTATAGCCATGTAACTGTGATGTGTTGTAAATAACATCATTCATTTATTTATTTTACTCTATCCAGTTTTCTTTTATATTGGTACTGCGTGACTTGAAACTTTTCACAATGCGTACTGCTACTTTAAAGAAAATATTTTTTTTGTTACGTGTTATTTTTTAACAACGAGGAAACAGAAAAATGGAATAACTCACAAATACACACAGTACATTCCAGAAGAAGAAGGGTACTGACTGCCCATAAGTGACTATTTTCAAGCAATCTATACAGTCCTTAAGAGGACGGATGCTATGTCAATTAAATGTTTCCAGTTGTCCATACGTTTTTTTTGGAGACATACAACTTAAGTTTCTAACATAGACTAAACAGAACAGAACACAACAGATAACCAATTAAATGGAAGGTCTTTCCAATGTTTATAGTGTGTTGATAAGAAAGTAGCTACCACAGATTCAGACTAATACAATATTCTGTTCCATCCAACTGATATTCTGAGCATGTTAAGCCAAACAAGCAAATTTCAAGTCATTTTAGTTTGGCATGTGTTTCCTAAGCGCCTATTCCACACCTTGAATAATCATTTGCCTCTTGGCTTGAACCTTTCCTCATAACCAAATAATGTGGACGTACTTTGCATTTTGTTGTCTGCAGTGTCAACAAGTACTGCTGCATTTCATATCTCACTTAAAAAGTTGGGAGGGAGTCAAATTCCACTGATACAATGTCTTGTAGATTGGAAAATTGGATAATGGTGGCCAGGATACTTTCTGCAGTTTGGAATAGCAGCTAGTCCAATCCTCTTCACAGCATGAGTTAAGGATCTTATCATTTCACTTATCTAACAGATCACAAAGTATCTGAAGAGGTTCATTCAGCCCCATAGTATAAAGCACTGACAATGTAGGCAGTCTTATTTCAAGGCGCAAGACAGCAATAAGTTAAGAATATATTCCACATGATTACTGTCTGCAAAATTCAATGTCCTGGCTAAATCACTGAGACTGGCTCTGAGCTGGAAAAAATATCACCAGGACATCTTCAGTAGGGGGAATTATGTTGGACATCATTTAAAGGCCCACTGTACGTATTCTCTATGTCCCACCTATCCCTAACAAACTGGAAGCCAGCAATTGCCTAATTACACCAAATTTTGGACTAGCTATTAATAACAATCTGAGGATTATATCATAATTGTGTGAGTGAAAAGAAAGTTCTAATGCTTTTACCTCCTTAATGATCCAACATATCAAAACCAAAGATTCAGGCCCCCTGGATCCTGTACCTTGTAGACTCTTTAACCCTAACCAAAAGTCAATGACCCATTATGGGAAGTTAGTCTGTTGCCTTGCCCTGACGTAATAATACAATGCTATCACCCAGTGACTATAAATGTTAGGAAACCCAACACACCCCAAATGAAGTAGGGGTGAAAAACTTCCATCTATTCATCTGTGGTGGCTTTTAGTCCAATAAGATATCCAGGATAAGCTTTTGGGTTTTCTTAATCTGGTGGGAAGGTGATATGGGGTGGTGATGGAAAAAAATTGCCCACATCTTGACGAGTTGCATTTTACTGAGAAAAGGAACACTCTTTTTCCACATGTCTGCTTTACCCTTCAACTCATTGATCAGTGGCTGGATTTTTGCCTGTACCATTTTAGTGAGATCTAAGGTCATAATAATGCCCAGATACTTAGCTTTGCTTAGTATCTTACAAGGCAAAAGTACAGTGTTACAGACATCAAGAGATTTTTGTGTAAGTGGGACCTGACCAGTTTTAGATTTGTTTACCTTGTGAACTCAGATAGCTTGTCCAACACTGCAAAAGTTTGAGACCATTACTGGTGCAGCTGACTGAGTCAAGTAACACAGTCATCAGTGAGACAAATAGTCAAGGTGAGTTGAGATGTACCATATTCTATTTTACAAGCCTGCAGGTTTTTCTTCCGAAACCCATCTACTGAGCTCATGGTTAGGATAAACAATACTGAAGATAGTGTACATCCCTGCCTGGAACCCCTATTTAATACATTGGTTTCTGATGTTACTCCGTTCATGCTAACTACTTCAGCAGGCAGAGTACAATAATTTGTAGTAGGATATAAATTACTAATGTCACATCACATGATAGAAATTCCCCAAACAACCACTTGATAGAGTTAAAGGCCTAATGGTAGTCACTCATAAGTGCTCCAGCTGGTAAATTCACTTGTTGGCAGTCTAGTTATTGAATCATATTCTAATTGTATCTGTCCATCCTTGTCTACCTTTAGTGAAGTTCAGGTGGTTTTGGCTAGCCTTTGGTCAACAGTATACTTTCAAGTCTCTAAGCCAATGTTTTGCCAAAGTTCTTAAATTCTGTATTCAGAAGGGATATTCGGAGATAATTTGCAGCATCATCTGGATACCTGTCTGCTTTAGGTAACATTACTTTAGCCCTGACCATTGATTCTTGGAAGTCCTTCTGTTCGATGGGGAGTTATATAATTCTAAGAGAGGAGAACCTATTTGTATTTTGAGACATCTATAGAATTTGAAACTCAGACCATCAAGACCTGGAACCTTGTCTCTTGGGAGCTTGTCAGTGGCTATATATACCTCCCGCACAGTGATAGGTTTGGCTAGCCTGTTTGCAATGTCTTTGATTAGGGAACACCTCATGGAAGCTCAGCAAGCACTAATATACCCGACACTCGACTGCCCAGCAGAGCAAGGGTCTTTATCCACCCCTCACCAACCAAGTGACTAAGCAGCTCACTCTACTATTCAGGCATGACCAAAGGGCAACTTCAGGTGTACTCTCCAGTCCAGCTGGTGAATCTGGGTATCCTGAGGCAATGTTACAACTGCCTCATGTACACAGACAGCCCTCTCCTCCTACCACAAAGCACTAACATATGTGAGAAATGCAATTATACAGCCAAACTGGAGGCTAAGGTCTCTCCACCCAAGACTGGAACAGACAGTCATGAGGATAAGGTTAACACTTGCACCACACCTCCAGCCTCACATAGACCTACTAAACCAGCACTGGCAAAAAATACACATAAATACACAAAATCATACTCGGAGGCTCTAAATAAAAACCTGCAAAAGCATCAGAGAGTTCCAAAGCAGACACCCACAAAACCTGCACCTCCTGTCACAAACCAGACAACACATAAAACACAAAATCAATGTGCCACACAATCACAGCCCTTAAGGTGAAATAACATACCTAACACACTAGTAATAGGTGACTCAATAGTCAGGCACACTGATGCCCCACTCACTAGGCTGGACAAGAAGGAGGTTACTGTTAGCTGCCTGTTGGGAGCCAGAATCTGCCACATAACACAAGCACTCAGGTCACAAATATGACTCTGTCATTGTTCATGTTGGTGTGAATGACCTGAGACGTACCTCCCTGGACTACATGAAAAGAGACATGGAAGAGCTCTCTAATCATGTAGCCCAGGCGAGTATGACCCTGACCCTGAGTAGCATCCTGCCCTCACCGACATTGATACCTCAGTATAAAGAAACAATTATCAATTTCAACAACTGGCTAAGCTTCTGGTGTCATTCAAAGGGGATGCAGTGTCTGTCAGCCTGGGATGACATGCTCAACAAGCCGCATTGCTTCCCAAGAGATGGCTTGCACCTGTCACCCCTTGGCTTTCGAATATTGGCCAAGGCTCTTGCTGCCCCCATAGTGCTTTTTTAGGCAAGGCTAAAAATTCAAACCCACCTCCGTAAACAGCACAAGTAAAAAAAAATGAGGGTTATGCTACTCAACGCCAGGAGTTTAAGTCTCAAAATGCATGCACTCGAAGCACTCCTAAGTATGGAGAACATCGACATCTGTGCAGTAACTGAAACCTTGTTCAAGGCTCCAAAGAGCACTCCAGCACTACTGGGCTACAACTCATACCATGCATTTCAGCCACAGAACACAGACCAAAACACAAAAGGATGGGGTGTACCCATAGTCATCAAGGATACCCACAACTCCAGGTTAGTTGTGAAGCATGATTCCTCTGAGATCATCCATATGCAACTAGCATTGGGAAAATCTGCAATGCAAATTGTGGCCTGTTACAGATCACCCTCCATGACCCAGGACCATCACTCTGCCTTTCTGGAGACACTGGAAAACATGAAGGTCCTACCGAACACCCTGATATTGGGTGATTTCAATTACCCTACCATTAACTGGGAAAAATACTTAAGTGCAAACTCCCTGGCTCAGCGTTTCCTAGAATTTATCAACTCAAATGCCCTGGATCAGCTGGTAAACTCCCCTACCAAAGGCCACAACGTATTGGACCTGGTCATCGCCAACATGGGTGACAGGTGTTCCGGACCAAAGGTCAACCTGTCACTAGTTAGATCAGACCATAAACTAATCACCCTGGATGTTCACACCCCACCACCACCCCCAACCAAGGAAACCACAATGAAAAACTTTTCTAAAGCAAACTTCACCTTACTTAAGGCAGAGGTGGTAAGTTTCACAGCCCCCACTAAAGGATAACACTTCCCAAGATGCAGAATCCTTTACAGTTGCACTCTATGAGCACCTACAAGGATGCATGGATCATACCATCCCTAGCAAAACCAAGACTCACTCCCCTAAGAGAAGGAAACCAGTCTGGTGGACCCCTGAAATAAACAGGTTATACAACAAAAAGAGGAAACAAGTTCAGAAAAAAAGCAAATCCCAAGAAGGAAAGACATCCCTGATCAGTATCAGTAAGAAACTAAGATTCTTCATAAAATCATCCAAGGCTAACTTCGAAAGAAAAATAGCCAAGGATTCAAAAGATAACCACAAAGCCTTCTTTAGGTATGTCAAGAATCTAAGTGGCAACTTGCAGATATGCTCTGAGCTAGTGCAAAATAGCACAAAATATAATGAACCTACTGATATTGCCAACATCCTGGCAGATAGATTCAGTGCAAACTTCACCTCCCTCTCACCTTCAAAAGGGCCCATAACAATACCTGAAAAGTGTAGTGTCCTGGAAATCACAGAAGCACAGGTGAAAACAGCCCTTTCAAAAGCCAAAAATACAGCATCAATGGGGCCAGATGGTGTCTCAGGCTGCATCTTGTACGAACTACAGAATGGACTAACCCCTCACCTAAACACGCTGTTCAACCTCAGCCTTTCCACAGGCAACGCGCCCATAGAATGGTGCACAGCAACAGTTAATCTGCTCCACAAAGGAGGGGCCACAACTGACCCTGGTAACTATCGCCCCATAAGCCTGACTAGCCTGGTCTGCAAGGCTATGGAGTGCATCGTCATGGAACTCATTAACAAAGACTTTGGGACCCTCCAAACACTTGACCTGACCCAGTTCAGCTTTTTTAAGGGTAGATCATGCTTACTAAACCTGGTTGACTTGTTCGAGACAGTCACCAAGGCCATAGATGAGGAGAAAGGTGGTTCATACAGTCTACCATGATCTTGCCAAGGCGTTCGACACCATTCCTCACTCGGGTATTATAGAAAAACTCACCAGCCTGAACATAAACCCCTACATCACCAGATGGGTTGCCAACTGACTTACAGACAGAACTCACACGGTAAGAAAAGCAGGCTCCAGGTCTGACTCTAAACCAGACGCAAGTGGTGTCCCGCAAGGCTTGGTTCTGGGATGCCTACTGTTCGGCATATATTTCTCAGAATTACAGGCAAACACAGGAGGACTATGGCTAACCAAGTTCACCGATGACTGCAAACTGGGAGCCATAATTGACTCTGCTGCTGACACGGAGATCCTTCAAAAAGGCCTTACTGAGACAGACACCTAGTGTCAAAGTCATGGCCTCAAGCTAAATGCCAAAAAATGCATAGTCATCCCATTTGGGAAAAACAAAACACCCACGAATTACCACATAGGCGGCAGCCCCCTTAATACAGAAGAGGTAATAAGAGATTTGGGGACCCAGGTAAATAGGTATCTCTCCTTTGACGATCATATTGCCAAAGTAGTTAGGAAATCCTTCTATGTGGCCCATCTAAGTACAATGCCCCATTTGGGATGTACCTCACAAGACACTTCCAGCACCTGGAAAGACCACAAAAGAACCTTACCAAGAGGATTACTGGCCTCAAACATATGTCCTATGCACCCCGACTGAAAAAACTCCGGCTGTACTCAGTGGCATATTGCTTACTCACAGGTGATCTCTGCCTGACTTACAAAGCCATGTCCAACTCAGAACTGATGGACATGCTCCACCTTAAGAAATCCAAGTCACTGTAAGCCACATGCTCTAGTGAGCTAAACCTTGCCACAACAATAAATAGAACATGCTGGAGGGATAGATTCCTGTCACAGAGACTCCCCATGCTTTGGAACAAAATTCCTAACTACATTAGGCAGAGCCCCTCACTAACACTCTTCAAGAGAAGCCTTGACGAGTGGATGGGTAACAGAAAGTACACCCCTGGGATCACTTCATTGGCTCTGCTTGACAGAGGCTCAGTTAATTAATCAATGGGGCAGGGAAAGCCGACACACTCTGGCTAGGCTTATAAATGCCCTTGGGCAGATAGCCTAGTACCTACCTATGAACCTATGAACCTGTCCTGTTATAATTGATGTATATCACCATAAGGCAAAGCACTCTGGCTCACCCTGCACCAATATTTCAGTGCTAAGATGGAAGTGATTTCCTGAAACCTGTGGAGAGCGTGCCAGCACTATTTGTTAGAGCTCATATGTTCATAGGTTCATACTAGGCTATCTGCCCAAGGGCATTTATAAGCCTAGCCCAGAGTTTTGTGGCTTTCGCCACCCCTTTAGTTTGAAGGATACTATGCCCATTATTTTTCTGTGCCTCTGTCAAGCAGTGACACTGAGGTAATCCCTGGGGTATATCTGCGATCTCCCATCCATTGGTCAAGATTTCTCTTGAACAAGGCCAGCGAGGTGCTTTGCCTCACATGTACCGGGATTTTGTTCCACAGCATAGGGAGTCTCTGGGTGATGAATCTGTCCCTCCAGCACGTCCTATTAATAACCGTGTCAAGGTTTACGTCTCCCGCCCTTGTAGTTCTGAGGGATCTAGATTTTTTGAAGTGAAGCATGTTCATCAATTCCGGGTTGGACATGGCCTTGTATGTCAGGCACAGGTCACCTCTGAGCAGACGGTAAGCGACTGAATAGAGCTGGAGTTCCTTCAGTCGGGCAGCATAAGACATATTTTTGAGACCCGTTATCCTTTTGGTGAGGAACTTTTGGGGCCTTTCCAGTTGCTGCAGGTGTCGGGTCAGATACATTCCGAATGGGGCATTGTACTCAATCATTGGTCTGATGAGTGATGAGTACAGGGGGACGATGACCTCCCTTGATCTAGATGTGAATCCCTTCATGATCAGGTGGGCAATGTAGAAGGTCTTCCTAACTACTTTGGCAACGTGAGTGTCAAACGAAAGGTTACTGTCAACCTGGGTCCCCAGATCCCTGATAACCTCTTCTGTGCTTAGTGGATTGCCACCTATATGGTAGCTAGGGGTAACCTTGTTTTTCCCGAAGGGTATGACTATGCATTTTTTGGCGTTTAACTTTAGGCCATGGCTCTGGCACCAGTTATCCGTTTCTATGAGACCCTTCTGAAGGATATCTGTGTCAAATGTGTTCTCGACTATGGCGCCCAGTTTGCAGTCATCTGCAAACTTTGTCAGCCATAACCCTCCAGTGTTTGCTTGTACTTCTGAAAAGTAGATGCCGAACAAGAGTGGGCCCAGGACTGAGCCTTGTGGGACACCACTTGTGACAGGCTTTGAGTCTGACATGGCGCCAGCAACTCTGACCCTGTGGTTTCTGTCACTTAGCCAGTTTGCAACCCATCTTGTGACGTATGGGTTTACATTTAAGCTGATGAGTTTTTCAATGATACCTGAGTGGGGTATTGTGTCGAAAGCCTTTGCCAGGTCGAGGTAGGCTGTGTGGACTGCCTTTCCCTCATCAATGGCCTTGGTTTCTGTTTTGAAAAAGTCAACCAAGTTTAAAAGGCATTATCTGCCTTTGACAAAGCCGAACTGGGTTGGATCCAAAGTCTGCAAGTCCCCTATGTCTTTATGTATGAGTTCCATTATGATCCTCTCCATAGCTTTGCAGATCAGGCTTGTCAAGCTGATGGGACGGTAATTTCCAGGGTCGGTGGAGGCACCACCTTTGTGAAGGGACCACAGTTGCCGTACGCCATTCCTTGGGTACGTATCCTGAGGTGAGGCTAAGATTAAACAGCTGCCCTAACTGCGGGTTTAATTCCTCATTGAGTTCGTGGAGCACACAACCGGGGACACCATCTGGTCCCATGGATGCTGTGTTTTTCACCTTGGAGAGAGCAGTTCTCACCTGAGCGTTAGAGATGTTTGGGGGGCTACAATCCTCTGGTATAGATATCTCTCCTTTTGGGGGGGGGGAGTTTGCACTGAACCTGTCAGCCAGTATGTTGGCAATGTCTGTAGGTTCAGTGATTTTTACATCATTTTGAACTAATTCTGAGCATATCTGGGAGTTTCCTCCCAGGTTTCTAACATAGCTAAAGAGGGCCTTATGATTGTCTTTTGAGTCCTTAGCGACTTTTCTCTCAAAATTTGCCTTGGATGATTTTATGAGAGATCTTAGTTTTTTACTTATAATGATCAAAGGTTTCTTCCCTTTTAAGGATTTTGCTCTATCTTGTAGTAGCTTCCTCCTTTTGTTGTAGAGCTTGTTTATGGCTGGGGTCCACCAGACTGGACGCTTGCCTTTAGTACAAAGAGTCTTTGTTTTGTTTGGGATTGCCTGATCCATGCAGTCCTGTAGGTGCTGGTAGAAGGCATTTGTAAGTGATTCCGGCTTGAGTAATGGTTTCTGCAGGCTGGGGGTGCTTAAAAGAGACCACACTAGTCTTTAGAAGTGTGAAGTCGGCTTTTGAGAAGTTCTTCACTGTGGTCTTTTTATCTCAGGTGGGGCGGGATGTGGACTTCCAGTGAGATTAGTTTATGATCTGATCTCACCAGTGAGGGTATACTTCGGTGTTGAACATTGTGACCCCATGTTCGTGATGATGAGATCTAGTATGTTTTCTCCTCTTGTGGGGATGGTGACTAGTTGTTCCATGGCATTTGAGTTTATGAACTCTAGGAACCTTTGGGCTAGAGTGTTGGGGCTTGAGTAGTGATCCCAGTCTATATTCGGGTAGTTGAAGTCACCTAGTATGATGGTGTTTGGAGATACATTTATCCCCTCCAGTATTTTCAGGAAAGCTATGTGAGGTTCCTGAGTTTGAGAGGGTGGCCTGTAACATGCTACAAATTGCAGAGCAGTCTTGCCTATGGTTAATTGCACCTGGATGGTCTCCGATGCATCGTGCATTGCCACCAACCTTGAAGTGTGAGTGTCCTTGATGAATATGGACACCCCCCCTCCTTTCTTGGTGGTGTCCGGATTTTGGGGCCGGAACGCATGATATGAGGTAAAACCTGATAGTGCCGGGGTGCTCTCAGGAGCCTTGAACCAGGTTTCAGTCACAGCACAGACATCGATGTTCTCCATACTGAGAAGGGCCTCGAGTGCGTGCATCTTGAGGTTGAGACTTCTGGCATTGAGCAGCATTACCCTTAGATTTTTCCTTTTTGTGTTCTAGGGTGGTAGGTTTAGAATTTGAGCCTTGCCTAAAAAAGGCACTATGGGGGTGGCAAGAGCCTTTGCCAATATCCGGAAGCCCAGGGGTGACAGGTACAAGGCATCCCTTGCGAAGCAGCGTGGCTTGTCCAGCATGTCATCCCAGGCAGACAGACATTGGATCCCCTTTGAATGACACCAGAATTTAAGCCAATTATTAAAGCTGATCATCTTGTCTCTGTATTGTGGCATCATTCTTGGTGAAGGTAGGATACTGCTCAAGGTCAGGGTCATACCTGCCTGGGCTACATAATCAGAGAGCTCCTCTATGTCTCTTTTCATGTAGTCCAAGGAGGTACGTCTCAGGTCCTTCACACCAGCATGGACAATGACTGAGTCGTACTTGTACCTGCTGTTGAGAGACCTGAGTGCTTGCATTATGTGGCGGATTCTAGCGCCCGACAGGCAGCTTACTGTGACCTTCTCCTTACTCAATCTGGTGAGCGGGACGTCAGTGTGTCTGACTATGGAGTCACCAATGACGAGTGTGTCTGGCATTGTGTTTGGCCTTAAGGGCTGTGACTGTTTGGCACACTGTCTATGTGGTCTATGTGTTGCATGTGTTGTGTCCTGAGGTGGCAGTTGTTTGGGTGTCTGCTTTGGTGGCCTCTGCTGTTTTGGTAGATTTTTGATCAGAGCGTCCGAGTATGTCTTTTTGTGTTTATGTGTATGATTTGAAGTTGTGATAGTACTATGTGAGACTGGGTTTGTGGTGTGTGTGGTTACCTTCTCCTCCTGTCTGGTCTTGCCAGTCCTATGTTGAGAGAGCTCAGCCTCCAGTTTGGCTATATAGTTGCATCTCTCGCATGTATTTGTGTTTTGTGGGAGAAGGAGAGGGTTGTCTGTGTACATGAGGCAATTGTAACATTGCCTCAATATTCCCAGATTCACCAGCTGAGCAGGAGCAAGAAGGCATAAGGAATGGGAAGGTACTTGTTCATATTTAGGGATATAGTTTACCCTGGTTTTGAGAAAGGAAAGAGACAGAATTTAATTAGGAAGTTTTTCAGAGTGGTTTTGAAAGATGGGAGGGAGTGTATTGACCTTATGAATACAAGTAAAGTTTTTTAGCCCACTCTTTTCATTTCTTTGCTAGCAGTTTGGTGGATAATGGCCCAATAAAATAACTTTATTCTTTCCCACCTATCTGCAATTTGAGCAATCTGCAAGCACTTATTTATTTTGTTTATTCATTGTATTTATTTACTTACATTTGATTACCAGGAAAACCCAAAAGGGTAGAAGTCCACTTTCAGCGGAGGCCTAGTAAAAAAAAAAAATCTGCAGTTTAAATAAGTATAACAAATTAGACATAATATAACAACATTGGTTAAGAATCGGTGCAAGAAGTGATACGACAATCATTTAATATTTAGACAAATTTTAGTCAGTTTGTAGTGAAATTAAAGGTAAGTTAGTCCAATACAAACAGAAATTGCAATATGAAGTGAGGAAAAACAGGCTTATGATATATTTTGAGAGAAAGTCAGGGAAGATAATTTGATAGACGTAAGGAAGTAAGTGAAGAAGTGGGAGCAAGAAGGCATAAGGAATGGGAAGGTACTTGTTCATATTTAGGGATATAGTTTACCCTGGTTTTGAGAAAGGAAAGAGACAGAATTTAATTAGGAAGTTTTTCAGAGTGGTTTTGAAAGATGCGAGGGAGTGTATTGACCTTATGAATACAAGTAAGGAGCTCCAGGTCTTAATAACCTTGTACGAGTACAGACAATGCCCAGCAGATTTCATAAGTTTGTAGATAGGAGTTTTTGGTCACTGGATCATAATGACCAACTGGGAACACAGTTGTGTAGAATACGTTTTAGTGCTGGATAGATAGATGGATGCTGGCTAACTTTATAGGTGGTAAGAAGCTGTGAATATGTTAGTTGATGAGGCAGTTCTAACCAATTTTAGCTTTCCAGTGTTATACATTGGTGGATTCTGAAAGGGGTATTTGCTGAAAATTTAGCAACTTTGTTATAGCATTGTTAATATTTTGATTTTTGTGATGTCTGGAGGTTAGTAATGATGGGAGTGCCATAAAGAAGTGTGAGAAAAAGGTAAGTAGTGGCAAGTGTAATTTTAAATACAGCAGTGAGAAAGGTTTTGGCTCTGTAATGTATCCCTAGTTTTTTATGAGTTTTTCTTATGCAATTTTGTACACACAGGTCAATTTTAAGATTATCATCCCCTATCACCCATAATAGTTTGCTACGAAAAGTGACTTCAATGGTTGTATTATCAAGAGAGAAGACTTTAAATTTTGTTTTTTTTTTTCATGACAGAGAGAGATTTGGGGGAATAAGTAGTAGTTTGGTCTTTTTTTTTGGCTTGAGCATGTGTTGTGAGTTACAAAGCCATGTTTCACTGGCTGTTAAGGCTTCCTGAGTAACTTTTTGGAGGCATACCATGTTGTCAGATGTGCAAATGAGAGTGGAATCATCTGCATAAGTATGGCCTGTTGTGTGGCTGTATAGAGTGTTGGTGAAAATGTTAAAAAGGAGGGGAACAAGAATAGAGCCTTGTGATACACAGGTGGTGACTGTGAGGTAAGGAGAGAGAGAGTGTGGATTTCCATTTTACTGACTGATACCTATTGGACAGGTAGCTTTTGAACCACAGACGGACAGGTTGGGATAGACCTAGAACGGACATTTGAAGTAGAAGTTTGCTGTGACAAACTGTGTTGAAGGCTTTAGACAAGTCTAGAAACAAAGAAAGACTAATTTGCCATTATCTCTAGATTTATTGACAGTATCTATATAGGTTAGAGGGGTAGTGCTAGTACTGTGGGAAAGATGAAAACCATGTTGTGTAGGGGAAAAAGAGTTCTTCCTGCAGATGATAGTCTAGCAATTGTTTTTGAATACATTTTTCAAGTATTTTGGTGAGTGGAGATAAGATTGCTATAGGTCTAAAGTTATTAATGTCTGCTGAATTTCATCTTTTATGCAGAGGGATGATGTGTGACTTTTTCTAGAGAGAGGGAATGTAGGTTTCGTGGTTTGACCTATTTAGAAGGATTGAGACAGGATAGGAAATGCTATTGGCTGCTATACTTAGGTACCCACTTGGAAGTCCATCAGCTGAAGAAGAGCAAGGTTTAAGTTTGTTTAAGAGTAGTTTTGCATAGGATGTGGGCAGAGGTTTGAAAGTGAAAGTGGGTATTGTGATATGTGACTGTTAGGCAGGGCTGGGATTAGATGTTGAGGAATCCTTGTTTAGAAATGCTACACTGTCTATAAAATAAGACCTGAACTGTATTGCAGTTTCAAGTGGTGAGCTATTGGGGGAGGGGCTTGGGTTGAATTTTTGGCCAGGATGTAAGATTTCTTCAATGGATGGCCACAATTTTTAGGGTTGTGTTTAGCATAATTCTGAAAGTTACTGTAGTATAGTTTTTGTCTTAATTTATTTGCTTTTTAGTACAATTGTGAAACATTCTTAAGTTTTCAAGATATTATGGTGTTTCACGTTTTTGCCATTCTTTTTCCATGCCTTTTCTCTATCCTGCATTAGCATTCTACTCTTTTTGGATATCAACATTGTTTTATTCATTTTTAGTCTCTTCTTTCTAGGAGGTGCAAGGCTATTTAGGATATTTAGAAAAGTTGTATTGAATTCATTTACAGCATAATCTAAGGGGAGAATTTTTAGAAAGTTTCAGTTAATAGATGATTGTGTAGTAATGAACATTTCTAGGCTAAACTTGGAAAAGTTGTGTGTTGTTTCATAAATATACTGTCTAACTGGATGAGTGAGATTTCTGGTTTTACAGACTGTGAGATGATCACTGAGAGAGCCTGATATTGTACCTGTGATGGTGTATTCACTAGGGTCTGATATTAGGATCCAGTCTAATAGGGAATTTGATGTCTTGGTATAATGTGTGAGCCTATTAATTAGTTGTGTGAAGCCAAATAACGTCATGCTAGATGGAGAGGAGTTAAGTGTTTATGTCCACCCACCTGACATTCACATCAACTAGTAGTATTATTTCTTGTAGAAATGTTATGGATATCCGATAAAGAATATCTTCAGGTATAGCTGTATTGTCACCAGGAGGGATGTAAAGGACAGTAATACATATTTGTTTATAACTGTTTATTTTGAGTAAAGCAATAAGGAGCGCTGATGAACTGAATTTTAGTATTGGTTTGCTATAAGGGAAAATGTGTTAGTTGGGAAATATTAAAGCAATACCACCACCTTTCCTCTTTATGCAGTCATTACAGATGATGTTATTGCTAGGAGGTGTAATATGGATTCATATATGCTGGGTTAAGCCAAATTTCAGTTACATCAAGAATATCAGGCTTATGTTGGCTAATCCAGGCGCATAGTTCAGCAGCTTTATTTCTTATGTTTCTAACATTTATTGCAGCAAAAATTAGATCAGCATGGTTCGGGACTGGTTGTTGTTGGGTTAGAAAAGAGTGTGGGAGAGAATTATCTTTGTGTTCATTGTGATAGGTGGTGACAGGATTGGGATGTATATCTCCTCCTAGAAGGATTATATTATATTGGAGAATTATATATATTCTTTTTTGGAGAAGATTTTTGCACTTAATTATGTTTTGGTTTGAACTGAAGTGCAGTTAATCAGCCTATGTTTGGAATAAAGGTGAGGGACAACATTAAATAGGTTTGCTGCAATGTGTGGAGTGTAAAGAGGAAGCATGTATAGGTGGATGGGACAGAGTTGGAGAGACGTTGCTATATATTACTGAGTCATGGTAGGATGAAATATGGCACAGTAGGAGGAGA
This sequence comes from Protopterus annectens, assembly GCF_019279795.1. NCBI lineage: Eukaryota > Metazoa > Chordata > Ceratodontiformes > Protopteridae > Protopterus > Protopterus annectens. Next base: position 1,131,662,094 of record NC_056743.1, read on the forward strand.
AGAATAGAGGATAGGCTGAAGAGTAGCATGATTAAGTACAGGAATCTGTATTTTATATATGTCAGGTGGTGGAGAAATAATGTTATAGATGTCGGGTGGTGGTGAAGTAGCAATGAAGAAGGAACAAGAAGTTGCAGAGCAGCAGGAGATTCAGTGATGGTAGATTCTGAAAGCTGGCAGAGGATAGGTAAGGAAAAAAGTATTTTGTTTAAAAGAAGAGAGTTTGGATGTCCTAATAACTTCTCAGGAAGATAAGGAATAGAGAGAAATGAAGGCTAGAGTATAATGGTGTAATTAAAATAAGAAGAAATTAGGGTTTATTTTGCGGAAAGTAAAATATACAAAGTGGAATAGATAGGTACTATTGGGAGGGTTATGATTATGAATGGATATAGTACAAAGTAGTACTGGAGGGAGAATGATAGTTGGGAATGGTGCTAAAAATTAAATGGAGATAGGGAAGTAAGGAACAAGAAACAGAAGTATATGTATGGAAGTAGTAAGATCATTTGGGAAGGGTTTTGGAATAAGAGTCACAAGTGAAGTATAATTTTAGAGTAAGAGGGGGTGATTGGGAATTCAGGATAGGTTACAGAGTGAAGCAATGCTGCATGTAGTGGGCTTCATACCCTCAGGACAAATTATAAATGAGGGCAATCAGTTTATAGCCAGTAGAATGCAATTAACAGAGATACAAAGTAAAACAAATTTTCAGTCATTTCCCAAGACTAAATAATTAGAATATGTAGTATAGTCTACAGGTCAATAAAAAGGGGGCATCACACAATTTAGTAGACCATAAGAGTGCACAGACTCTTTCAAAGAGATTTTCAATCACAGAATAGGCATATATTTGACTGATTGAAGTTAATATACAATAAGTTCCTTCATGTTAAATGTGCTTACATTATACAATGACAACATTCTCAATAAATGTGTTAAAGTAGGGCTTTGTGGCAAAGCTCCTGCAGTATTGTGGTCAGATGTAGTAGCTACAGGTTGTGAGATGAAAGAAAGAGAAAAAACTCTACTAAACTGTAGTATTATACTGAGGGAATAAAGTTAGTACTTATACAAGAAAGAGATGGAGGGTGGACCACAGTAATTCAGAGCAAGAGAATACAGGAGAAGTGTAAGAGCAGAGTGATGTTAAGATAAGTATATGAATGTAAGCTCAAAGTAGTTTTAGCAGGAGGTATCCTGATAGAGAACCACAGCAAAACAGTGTAAATATACAGCGGTATCAAGCAAATTATCAGAACATGGCACTACACTGATACGCACAATATATCTGTCACTTAGTAAACAGTCATAAGATTAACCAGTACATCAAAACAGTATTATATATATAAATATGGAAACAACAGAAACTCACATTACATACATATGTATTAAAGGGAAACATGCTCAGCATAAATAATACTTATCCAATCTGAATAAAACTGTTACAAATACCAAAGTCTTTTCACTGTTCTTTGAATTAATTAATTTGAATTGTGGCTACTTGTGTCTCCTTCAGAATTGTTGCTCACAACCTACTCCAAAATCCCTCAATTAGTTTAGTCAAGTACTAAACATGGCCTTTGTTATGCAAAAATAGCGGATCAGACTTTCCTTGTATTATCCTCCAGTAACATCAAAACTAATGGTAAGAGTCACTGCAGAGATGTCAGACAATGGGCCCCAGCTTGATCTTAGAATCCTGAATCAAACCCCAGTAGTGCAAGCATTGATTTATATTTCAGTTTAGGCAACTGCAAGATATCCTTTCAATGTTTCATAATGGGTCTACCTGAAAACACCGAAAATGCACAACGCTGATGACGAGAACACTGACACTGAAAGATCGACAACGGAGAAGACCGACAGTTGAGAAGCCCGACGCTGAGAAGACGACATATTTAGGTAAGTGTGCGATAGGAATGGACGTTAGGGTTAGGGTGTGGGTAAGGTAAGTTTGTAATAGTGACGGATGTTAGGGTAGGGTGCTGGTCAGGTAAGTGTGCGATAGTGACTGACTTTAGCTTTAGGGGCAGGTTAAGTGAGTTAAGGTTAGGGTGTGGGTAAGATAAGTGTGCAATAGTGATGGACTTGGGGGTTAGGGGTGGTTTAAGTGAGTTAGGGTTAGGGTACGGATAAGGTAAGTGTGCGATAGTGACGGACTTTAGGGTTAGTGTTTGGATTAAGGTTAGTAGATATATAGTTGTGTATGTAAGGTTTAGTGTAGGTTTGTAAGGTTTTTTGGTGTACTTGTGTTGTGCTTGTGTTTTTCAGGAAAGGTATTTGTTTTGCTGATTGTTGGGATTTTGGTTTGTCGGGCATGTGAAGTTTCGTGTTTTTGAACAAACTTTTTTTTTGTCATGTTTTTTCTGTCGGTTATTTAGTTGTCAGTGTTTTGGCATGTCGGTGTTATCAGGTAAACCCTTCATAATACATAAAAGTAGATCCATAACTAGAGTAAAGCAAAGGGACTGCTGCTCTGGATGCAAGCTGTTAGGTACATGATTGGCAGATGCTGATGGGACGCAAGTATAGTACCATCATTGATTTATCAAGTCATGCTGGTTTTCATGCCTTCTTCAATTAATTTTCTAACTGTACTCATGGTTGCTGTATCACTTGTGTATACTAGTGGTTGTGACAGTTGTAGCCAGCAGCTTTCAACAGTTACATAAGACCTTCTTTTCCTCCCTAAGTCCTCATTTTTGGTCAGCCTTTTTTTCTATTCAGGGATGTCATATTATTTACCTACATTGCTGCATAAAGGAAAGTTTATGTTTCTAAGAACCCACATGTTGCTGAAGATGGTTTAAATTTTTTCACTGAGTTCATTACTAATGCATTACCAGATTGACTAATTAAAAAAATAAATAAAGTATATTCTGATGAAATTCAAAAAGCAATTTCACATCTTCAACTATGTAAATCACCAGATTTTCAAAATGCTTTGATGCCTTTTTGTTTGAAACTGAAATGTCATCTACCCACAGTTCTTTGAATTAAACAGTTATATAAAAGAAAATAGTGTTACAGATAAATAAGTAGATAGTCAAAATTATAATTTTCACTCCTGACTCAGAATCCCTTTCTAATTAAAAACTACTGATTTAAGTTGGCCTTGTCCAGACACTGGAAGCCAATGGAATGCTGATCAATGATGGCTATTCCATGGTGACAACAAAAACTCTGGCCAGCTTGAGCTCCTTCTTTGTCCCATAATACACTGCTGTCGGCTAATTATGCAGATCTTGTTGCTACAATTATTACTTCGATGACTTCTCTGAGCTAGTTAAATTCTTTTGGTATTTTTGAGAGTGTTTGTCTATTATTTGTAGGACAAATCAATTTTTTCTGTATTTTAATCATTGATATTTCAGTCACGTCAGAAGTCAGTTTCTTTAGTAAGCAATAGCTTTCTAACTTCCTTTCCTCATCTCTTCTTCCAGATTTCATCTTTTGTACCTTCCATTTCCCCAATCAAATTAAAAAAATGTATAAAAATGAAACTCTTCTTTCTGCTCTGTTACTAGCCCTGTTCTTAAGTAGTACAGGCACTGATTTATATTTCAAGCGCATACCTTTTATTGTGTAAACTTTATTACCATTTTGTAATGGGGAAGGACAGAGCCTCTGGCTTCAATAATGTAAGCAGAATAGACACAGGATCCTGCTCCAAGACCCACATGAGCTTTGCTTCATGTTTCTGTGGGTTAGATATCTTGATTCTCATTGTACCATTTGCAAAAATTTAAGTTCATTGACTTAGTTCTTTAAGGATTGCTGAAAGGAGAAACAGACAAAGAGAAGTACAAGGGGAAAGAAAAAGTGAAAATGAATAACAGTGACCAACCAGAAAGACTAAAAAATTGGAAACAAAAAAGGATACTAGAGGAATTTGCATTCCATCCTGGAAAAGTTGCCACTGGCTACAGTTCCCAGGTGATAATTTATTTTTTCCTCGCCTGGACCTTGTATATTCAATGCAAATAACAGCCAGTAACATAAGCAAATCCAGTGTACTTCAATTAAAAATAAAACTAAAACCAATACAAAGTCACTGGAACCATGAACCACTCAATAAAAAAGCTTTATTCAAACTTAAACCTGCTAGTAAGAACTTTCACCTCATAAGGCTTCCTCTGACAAACTTTGTCATGCTCATGCTGATTGACCTGATCTAGTCCCCACAGACCCAACAACTCCACCTTGTTACTTGTTAATTCCATTGCAATGCCAGCTACCACCAAATGGGAGATCTCAGAGCTTGCTCAGTCTGCCCATCTTCCTAATAAGGACTCTTTGATGATGGATAGGCTGAGGAAGCATATGAATGCATCCATTACCTTTTCCATTATGGCACTGAATTGTTTGTAGCACATGATTAGGCTTTCAAAGGGATTTGATGAATAAAACCATGGACATTCTGAAATAGAAGCTCACTGGTGATCTTTGAAAACAGTTGGTGACCCAGATGGATACCATCAATTCTATCATTTTGCTATCCAGACAAATACTGCATGATGCAGTAGATGGAGCAGCGAGGTCTGCAAGTTCAGGCATCACAATGCTGCATCAAGCCTGTCTTCGTCTTACAAGTTTTGCAGAACATTTGAAGGGAGCATTTATCAATTCTACTTTTGACAGATTTTCACTTTATATGCAGAAAGTCAAGGATAAACTGCAGTCAAGAGGGCAAGTTACCCACAGCTGTTGAGGTTAATCTATCAGCTCCCTAATGATTGTCCCAAGGAAACCAGAGGCCAAGAACATTTGGTTTCAAACATCCCAGCAGCCTCAGAATCAGCAGTAGTTCAATTGAGGTTTCTGTGGCAGAGGGAATTTCACTGGTAGTCATTGCCAAGGAGGCAGAGATGGACTGCACCAACAAGGGTTCTGTGGTCCCTCTCCGAGGTCCAAATGGTATGAAACCTAAATCATTGGTTGGCTGTCCTTCTCTGGATGCAGTCAGGAAATGACTTTCCCTTGCATCTCCCGGCAATGCCAGCCATGGCTCATGCCAGTTTGATAAGTGAAATCATATCCAGAGGTTTTTCAGTACTATTTTTAAAACTGCCCAAGCAACCACCCTCCCATCTGCCATAAATACCACCCCATCAAAGGAGGGCAGCTGAACAAGAGGTGGAAAACCTTCTCAGAAAAATAGCCATTCAGGATGTTCCACCAGACAATAGAGGATCTAGATATTACTCAGGGTTCATCTTGGTGCTCAGAAAGTCTCAGGACCTCAGGTCATTTCTAGATCACAGCCATCCAATTCAGTGACTGAAGAAGGAGTCATTCCAGCTGGTCATTGTGGAATCCATCCTACTGTGCTTGCAGGCAAGACATAAGGTGTGGTCATTGTATTTCCAGGATGCATATCTGCACATCAAAATAACAAAGCCATCCAGGAGATTTCTATGATTCCATATGAGAGCCACTCACTACTAGACCTTTCTTGTTTGTTCTCCACAGACCCAAGTATTCACAAAGTGCATGGCTGTAGCCCTTGTCCACATGCATCTCTGGGAATAACAATATTTCTTTACCTTGACAACTACCTCAGCATTGCATTCACAATGGAAAAAAATGATTGAGGAAAGACAGTACCTACTACAACTATGTCTATCCTTAGGTATATCAATCAACCTTCTGAAACCCAAATGGACCCTTTTTGAGTCTCTAACATTTATAGACTGGCAGTTCAACATGGTAATTCAGTGGACTATTCCTTGCCTGGACAGAATCTCTGCAATAGTCAAAGCATTCTCTTGAAACTCAGCTGCAGACATCATATCAGTTTTCAAAGTGCCATATGATCGCCTCATTTCAAACAGTCTCTTATGCAAAGCTACATGGGAGTACACCAATGGATGCTCAGAGTTCAATGATGTCAGGTGACAGAACCCATGACAAAAATCATGCAGCTTTCAAAAACTTGTTTAAAATACGTGCCCTGGTGGACAATCCGTGTAAACCTCAACTCAGGAACTCCAGTTGTTCATTAAATTGGACATTAACTCTAACCATCGATGTGTCTTTATTGAGTTGGAGGGATGCATTTCTTGAACAGTATGGCCCAGGGAACAATGAGCACAGACAAGACAAAGTTGCACAATAATGCATTGGAGATAAAATCTCTCTTCCTTGCACTGCAGGCCTTTCAAGATCTTCTCCCTAAAGATGCAGTATCTATCCATTCTGAAAACATGGTGGTCATATGGTACATCAGCAAGCAGGAAGGAAAATGTTCTTGCCATTTCTGCCAAGAAGACATGCAGTTATGAGAACAGGCAAGCTCTTCACATTGCTTTTTCACAGCAATGCACATCCCAGGGAGATTCAGTGAGACTGTGGACAAGTTGAGCATACAGATTGTCCTCCCTCATGAATGGTGTCTCAACAGATTGGCAGTACTAAAACTGCATCAGAAATGGGAAAACCTTGTTGTGACTTCTTTGATTCAGCATCCAACACAAATGCAACAAACATTTCCCAATTTTCCTCAAGAAGGATATACCTCATGAGTTGTGTTTACCCATGTTTAGCCATTATGGTCCCTTTATGCATTTGCCCTAGTACCACTCATACCAAGTTTCTTAAGTAAAGCCAATATGTGTAAAGCCAGGGTCATTCTTATAGCCCCATTCTGACTATGTCAGATTTTGTTCTGTCTGCTTCAACCACAAGAAGAAAACACCTTCTTCTTTCACAGTACCCCCAGTTAATGTCTCACCCATCTTTTCAACCTCACCTTGACATTCAGTCCGTTCAGTTAACTTATTGATTTGTACATTTCCATTGATGGCCAGTGATGCACTCTCCCTCCACAGGTGATAAACCTGCTTACAGCACCTCAGAGTCTGTTGAGCCAGAATATGTAAGCAGATAAATAGATTAAAATTTTCTTATTTTTTGTCTCCAGTTTCTCAAGTACTAACCTTTTTTGTCAGAACATTTTCCTCAAGGGATTAACTACTCCTCCATGAAAGTTCAACTATTAGCAAAACCTTTCTACCAAGAAGAGTTTACATCATCCTCATTAGCCTTCCGCAGCTTTTGTAAGACATTTGTTAAATGAATTTTCTTTTTCATTTCAGTACTCCATTCACCATCCTTTTCCAGCATGCGATTTATTTATTTATTTGTTTGTTTGTTTGTTTGTTTGTTTGTTTATGGGGGGACACTTATTCTCCCTCCATTTGAGCCTGTCAATAAAGCTGACATAAAATTTCTATCTTGGAAGACCTACTTGTTAGTGTCATTACCTCTGTTAGAAGGCCCTCGTGTGCAAATGTCTGTCATTGTATTTCATAAGGACAGGATGTCTCTTAGAACAAACCCCCCTATATTTTGCCTAAGCATGCTACATAAATCAGTTTAAATCAATCCAAACACTTACCTGTGCTATATCCAAACTATTACAACAGAGAATATTGACTCCACTACTTGGTTATACACAGGCAACTCAGATTTTACCTTCAAATCACTAAGGAAGTTAGACAGGGTGACTAATTATTTGTCTGCTTTTTCCAGTTTGAAAAAGGTAAAAAAAAGTGACAAAAGTTTCCTTATCAAAGTGGTTATTGGATTGCATCACCTTTTGTGATTCTTCCAACAATACATCTCTGCACACCAAACCATGAGCACACTCTGTCAGAGGCTCAGAGTTCTGTCTATCAATATGGCTTTCCTCTAAAACCTGAGAAAATAGTAATAATCCAGAAGGCAGAATTCGTGAGAAACACACTTCTTAAAACATCTTTAAAACTTTATTCCATAAGTGCTTTTGGCTAGAAAATGCAGCCTTCTTCAGACATTCAAAAAAATCATATGACAAACTCTTTTATAGCCCAGCCCAACCACATAAGTCTTAAAGAGATAGCATTTTAATACAATATATTAAAATAAAATTCTTTTAACAATGCATTTTAAAAACATTTATATTTTATATATAACTGTCTATCAAAGGTTTTTAATTTTAACTCACAAGAAATAGACACTACATCATTTAACACTGGATATGTAGATGCATTTAAGTGTAAAATCCACCACAACTCTCTATGTTCTAAAAAAATACCTAATGGTCCCCCCCCCCCCGGGTATTTTTGCAACTGTTTCAGTATGACAAATTTAAAGCTATGAACTGGGAATTCCTTTAATTGCTAAAACACTGGTCTCTTTATGTGTATGCCTATCATAAATGTGTTCATACAACCGTTGTTTAAATTTTCACTTAGTCTTTCCCACATAATATGCAGGACAAGAGCTGCATTTTGCAGCATAAACCACTCCAGATGTTTGGCAAGAAAAGCGAACAGAAACTATAATACACTTAGAACCCAAGTGCACCTGGTTACATTCCAAAATAAACTTGCATTGTGAACACATTCCACACTTTGTCATTTTCTGCACTGAATGCATATGTGAAAGTGATAAACTGTCACACCAGTCTTTAAGGTTGCTATCTAAATACAAAATCAGGAAAATTACCTATTTTTTCCATTAGCTGTTTATCTGTTATAATAAATGTCCAATTTTTATTAATAATATCCGTTATATTTTTATTGTGGGCATTAAATGCAGAAATAAATGCATTTTTGTATTTTTTGCTTGTTACACACCACTTTCTCGTTGTGAAAAAGGTGTCACCCTATCGTCTGATGCTGTTATTTCTGTAGTTTCATTTTGAATACCATTTATAGAAGAAGAACTTCTCCATAAGTTTCACCAAATACCCTGGCATGATGGTTTTGGAATAATGGAATGTACTGGCCTGATAATCTCTTCTTAATGATCTCAAATTTTATATTATTTACCATCTACACCGGGTAACCCGTGTTCACAAACATGTTACCTATAAAGTGTACTTCATTTAAGAAGTCATTAACATTTCAGTTACCATTCTGGTGGCCCGTACCATCTGTCCCTTTATAACAGCTTTTTGACATGGTATGGCTGTGCCACCACACCCCCTGCTACTTATATATATACAAACTCCAAGATCGCACTACAGTGAGGGAAAGGGTACATTTCCGATCCCCACTATAGTGTGAGCTACATTCAAAATGTTGAAATGCGCAACAGCGAATGCACACTAGCATTCACTGTTGTGCAGTTCAACATTTTTTTTTGTTGTTTCAGGATGTTGAATTGGGCGATCGGACATACAAATGTCGAACAAAGTCCTATCGCCCTTTTAATAGTAAACCTATGTTCTGCATTAGGAATTAAATGCTTTTACTCTATAGCAGAGATTCAGAAACAGTTTACATGTTGGAGTACCTGATTTTGCACTTAGTTCAGTCATGAACCATGTGGGAATGATTCTGTATTACGACAAACATGATTGCAGGCAGCAGAGAAATACAACAGCTTGCATAAGCAAATGGTGGTATAATGAGGAAGAAAATAGCAAAACTATTAAAGTGATCACAATCGTGTGTGCAAATGAGGGTAAAAAATTGTGGAGCAATTCAAAAATGTTGAGCAAACACTAATTCCAGTATTGTTGAGTATAGCAAAAATAAAGAGTTTTGGGAACAAAATACAGTAATGTTTGAGGTAGCCATTGCATTAGTAACTTTCACTGCAGGTAGTCAAGGTATTGTGTGTTATTGCCCTCAGTGGCAATGAGTCATCTATCAAAATACAGCATTTCACGTTCTTTACAATACAGAAATTCTCAGCCATTCCTTTGTGACTAGAGGCACCATACAGGATCTTGTTGAGATGTATCACCTCCATATGCATGCCTAGGGGATGTATGGATTACCTGTCCTTGTGGACACTAAGTTATGTGTGGCTTTGAGGATACTAGCTACAGGAATCATTTATTGACCAGTGAGGACACAGGGGATATATCCTAGGCATATGCCTCGAGGATGCTTAACCAGTTCCTTGATGCCAAGCTACAGCACATAGAGGAGCATATATGGTCTCTATGAACTGAAGAGAAGAGAAGAGAAGAGAAGCAACACCATGTAAGATTTTTATGATATAGTGCATTTCTCTGAGATATCAAGGGGACCATAGTTTACACCTACATTGCTATAAAGGCTCCACCAGTGAAAAAAGAGCAAAGTTATACCAACCATAAAGGGTTTTACTATAGCAACTGCAATGTAGTATGGGCATAATATACGATATGTCTACAGGCCAGCCAGATAGTGCCTGCAACTCCTGCATATGGCACATGTGCAACTTATACCACTAGTTTATGTGGTATGAATTTCCTCTGAGGCAACTTGTTATGAATACCAGATATGCCCTTGAGACAGCTAATAATACTAACTAAAACCCCACAGACCATGGCAGAGAATGGATACATTAATGCTCTGTAGCAGACCTGGCTTAATGTTGAACATGTATTTGGCCTTCATATGACCCACTATCACAGTCTGGCTGTGTCTGGTGGTGCACTGCAGTATGATTTGCAATATACAGTAAACCATTTGCAGTCTATGCAGTGTTACACAACATCCTGATATGAAAACACTTACAGCAGTGCAGAGATATTAAGCTAGGAGGAAGAAGTACCAGTCCCAGCAGTAAGAGATGTACTGCAAGAGAAGCCTGTGGGGAGCCAGCTACAGGGAATTACAATGCCTTACAAAGGTGGGTACTGAATGTGGAAGCACTAGGTAGGAGGCAGAATCTGGTTCCTCACTATGGGCTACAATAAAACATTATACATAACATCAGAAATGATGCATTCAGATATACACTCCAACTGTGCTGTGCTATGCTATGCATAGACTGGATGCACTGTGCATCATATATTGGCTACACAAATAGGAGTATAGAGGGCTGGCACAGTTATCATCAATTGAACAGATGGGGAAGTTCCTCAGCAACAAATGCCAACAACAGTTATTGAGTGTGTGTGTGTGTGTGTGTGTGTGTGTGTGTGTGTGTGTGTGTGTGTGTGTGTGTGTGTGTGTGTGTGTGTGTGTGTGTGTGTGTGTGTGTGAAGAAAAAAAAGGGAGTAGTGAGTAAGTAAAAAGGGGAAGGCCTTAAAAGTTTTGTGTGTGTTGTTGTGTGTGTGTGTGTGCTTGTGTGTGTGTGTGTATATATATATATATGTATGTGTGTGTGCTAGTGTTTATCTGTGCATGTGTGTGTGTGTGTGTGTGTGTGTGTGTGTGTGTGTGTGTGTGTGTGTGTGTGTGTTTGTCTGTTTACATGTGCTGGAATACAGCCTCAGCAGAAGATGCAGCCCTGTGCTGGGATCTGATGGACAGGTCTAGGGCACCAGAAGTGAAATATGCACTGCCCATGCATGTTCCTGTCCATGGTGGTGCTTCTTCTTCTTTGAAGGTTGCAAACATGTTCCATGGCAAACAGAGATGAAGAAGTGTTTCAGGAATGAGAATAGAAACTCATGTTTCAGGTGGAACCAACCATGTCTGTGTGGTTGTCTATGTCATTTCCTAGCATCCTCAGTGTTAAACTACACTTTTCTGTAGTCTGTACCTTTACTCAATGAAAACACTGAGACAGTTCTGCTGTTATGACATTTATTTACTGCACACGAGGTTTACATCTCGCATAACAATGAAAGTTATATACATCAAAAATGTACTTCAGCTTACAGCATCAGGTCTGCAAGAATAGAAGAATCAAAGTCTCCATACAAAAGAAAAAGTCCCAATCTTTATAGTGTCCTTTCTGCCTGCACCAGCTGTTTACAGAATTTGTCAGAATAATAAGTTTTACAAATCTGAATAGTTTATAAGAGATAACAGATTTTACTTCTGATTCTTATTAACAATGAACTCCAAGCTATATAGTTTGCCAAGTCAGCTAGCTGATCTAAAACTGAGTGCACTCTACACACTGAAATACAGGACATTTATTTTACATTTTCAGAAAAATCCACAGAAATTCCTTTTAACCTGTTCTCTTCCTCTCACAGTTCTCTATTTTATATTTAAAAAATTGAAAATGGCTGTTCATTTTCAACTTCAGTTGTACACATTGGTGGAAACCTTTTCTAGTTCATTTAGGTTAACCATCATGATCTGCTGAATTCTATAAATTGTTTGCAAATGGCAACTTATATAGCAATTCCAGATAGTTAGTATGACTATAATGCCTAACACTACTAATACAGGAAGTATCAACCAATTTAACAGATTTTTTCCTGAATTTGACCAACCAGTAAAGATATCCCACCAGTTTTGTGCAGTGTCTTTTTTGGTCTTTTCAGCCAAACTAAGTAGTTTATCTTTTGCAATGATGCTTAATGCCTCATAATACAGAATACTTTTATTTCTTTTTCCCAGATACTCTCTGAGAATTTTAGTATTATTCATTATGTTTTTTAAATTATTTAAAGATAGAGCTGTATTGGGAAGCTGTATTACGTCATAATTTCAATTGTTGGAAACATTTACTTTGGTAGGTTCAGTAAACACATAACTCTTATTATTCCACTTGAGGAAATCAACATGTGATAAATATCCTACAAAATGTAATTTTAAATTATGACCTACGTCTTAATCTGTAACCAGGCAAATATACTGAGGAGCTACTTCTATAAACATTTGAAAAGAAGAAGGCATAATAGTCCATTTACACAAATTAACAGAATGTCACAGTAAGCATAGTTCATAGACTGGTGAATGCTGTCCACAAATTAGCCCATTTTGAGTCTGGGTACAATACTCAGTTTTATGTGTTTTCCTCTCATATCTATATAATTACTTTCAAATTGTGGCAGCCAATACTCATACCCTTCTGGTACAAGAAATATCATTGGTAACACAATAAATTGACACATAATACCGGTATCAGTAATATTATAATTCTAAACTTTCCTGTACAATATTGTGGAGTACAGTATGTTACTTTAGTGAATAACCTAATCCAATCGGTATCAGGTATCCATTTGTTAAACAATTGTCACCAAACATTTTTATTTCATACCATAAGTTCAGTCTGTACTCTATTTTTCTGAATTTCCACATACAAAGATTGCATAGTACATTTTGTCCAATTCACAAAACATGTCATGTTACTGCCATATTTTAACAGATGTAGCTGTATAGCATTATAATTGTCTAAAAATTGCTGCTGATAATTTATATTGTGCAGATGTATCTTCCATATATCTGGATTCCAAAATGCCTGTAAATACACAATTTGAGAGATATCTTCCCCCACAACCTTTAGTGATTAGTTAGCGATTAGTTAGAATTTCAATGTCAACTGCATTAATAGAACCCATTCTGGTGCCTAAGCCTCCTAACAGAGTATCATACCATGCTCACTTATATTGGCACCTGCCTGTGTCTGAAAATGTGATGTTAAAATGTACTACAACTTTTTGGTATTGTCTGCCTACCATTGTACAGGTAGAAGGGATTTTAACCAAATGGTCTGTATGAACAGAGGTAGGTTTACCTGTTAATATTGATAGAACATATGCCCAATGTAAACAACCTGTAATGACTGTGGCATTAGTGCATATTACAGAAACTGCAGTATTACAATTCAGTTTTGTTTGTTTGTGTCTTTCAGCTTATCCCGGTTAGGGGTCGCCACAGTAGTACTCCAGTCCGCTAATGATGGTGGATTTTTTTTTTTACGGTTACCAGCCCCCTGCACAACAAAATGATCAAACGCCCCATTCACGCATGCCTCCAGACAGAGGACGCTTTCGCTGAGAATCGAACGGGACAATGTCTTGCTATGAGGCGACAACTCTACCACAGCACCACCACCATTGTATTTCTGTATTATTGGGAGGAATACTTGTTCCCTGTATAGTGTGATTAACCCACTTTTTCACATAGGCGAGGACAAGCTTTTGTATTAATAATGGATATTCCTTTAAATTTTTGTCTTTTCCCAAATTAAATATAGGAAATTGACAACATTTAATAGAAACTTTGGAATCAGATTCAAGGGTTACCTTAGGACTATTTGGTCGAATGTAATAATGATCCTCAACCATGGACCAAAAGGTAACATTACTGGGAATTCTTATGTACCCGAAGGTTCAACTAGCATTACATGGACAAGTGAAGTTGTCCTGCTGTCTTTGCCCACAAAAATGATTTACCTTTGGTGGACATCCATCCCTACCTAGCTCTAGAGTATTATCATCATTGTTTATTTTCCAAACTTGCATTTCTCCTGTTTGACACCATACCCCAAGGGCTCCAGTGAGTACAGTCAGTACAGTAACAAACAGAATCTTTATTATGTACAGTAATAAAACCTTTCCATGTAAGTGGTACTAATCTGAAAAGTTGTTTTGATACTTGCTTTATCAACTGTTTTAGACTTGGCATTTGCCATGAGTCTACAAAAAAACCCCACAAAACATAAAGTCAGTTAATGACTTTCAACTGATCCCTTTGAACAAGAATCATTTTGCTCTTTTTCTTTCCTTTAACTTTATACACCAGAGGTCCTAACTGAGCAATTACTTTGAAAGATCCTTGCCAATTACTATCCCACAGACCATCCATCTGGAACATTTTAATGAACACCTGTGTTCCAGAGGGAAGGTTTTCTTCTGGCATAAAAGGATCCTTTGACTATAATTTGAATGCTTATATTTCTGATAGACTTTGACACAATTCAGAAATATCTCTTAACCATTGTTGATACTGTGCAATTTCAAATAATGGTCTGTTTGTACTAACAGTAGGATCAAATGGCAACTGTATAGGCATTTTTCTACCTATCAAGGCTTCGAAAGGTGAGATTCCTGTTTTACTGTGTGGAGTTGCTCTGACACCCAGCAAGATTCCAGGCAAATGTTTTACCCAATTTATGCCTTTTTCCAAGCAGGCTTTCTTAAGGTGTTCCTTAAGACTCCTTTTCATTCTCTCAACTATCCCATTAGACTGGAGATGGTAAGGAACATCCAAAGGTTATAACAAGTAAAGGAATACACAAAAAAATATAGAAAGATACACATATCAAAAAAAAAAAATAATTGCAATTAATATATTTATAATATCATCCAATGGTCTAAAAAATAATACATAGTCAAAAAATTTTTTTTTTTTTTTTTTTTTTTTTTTATATATGAGATAGGATAAGGTTACATGTTTATTAGATATTATGTGATCTAGAGGATGTGTTATAGTGAGAGGGGAAATATTGAAAAAAGGGAAATAGAGGAAATGTAATCAGGATTGCCACAGGAGCAAAGCCAGGATTTTCAGTTGTTTTTTTTTCAGTTGTTTTTTAAAGAGTGGAAAAGTGGAAGATGGAAGAACTGAAATCGTTGCTGGATACCAAGTGAATCACACAAAGTCCTCATCAGTTTACTGATAAATTGTGGCCTGTTATCGGATTTGATAACTCGTGGCCATCCCCAATGACAAAAAATGTTTTTCTATAAGGCTTCTGACGTAGCCTTAGCTGTTATTGTTTTTTGTAGAAATTGCTTCTGCCGACTTTGAAATAGCATCAACTATCACTAGATGATACCTGTACCCACCTTTAGCTGGGTGTAATGGACCAGCAAAGTCAATTTGGATGGCATACCAAGGTCCATCCGCTGGCGTTACGCTTAGTAACTGCGTTTTTTTTTTAATTGAGCATTAACCTGCAAATATACTAAGCATTCATCATGCACTAAACCACAGATTTTCTTTAACTGTGGATGCCAGTACTTGGTTTCTACAATGGGCCATAATTTTTGTGTACCCAAATGTCCCAATAACTGATGATTAAATTTTACTAACTGTCGTGCCTGTTAGTATGGTATATAAGGAAGACTAGAACCGTCTTCAAAACATTTTGTATAATATTGCCTTGGATTTTCTCCTGCAAGAGTACATTTTTCATGTAGTCCAAACTTAGTTTGGATCTGCAGCAAATCATGTTGCAAATTCTGAACTGAAAATGTCTGTATGGAATATATGGCAGTGATTTTCTCTGGTACACTAGAAATGTGCTGTTTAGGATACAACTGCATTCCTTCCTTTACTGTCTTTTTACTATCTGATCAGCATACTTATTTAAATGAAAATTTTCATTTGTAGCTTTCTGATGAGCTTTTACCTTTAAGATACTGTAGCAATCCACAAGGGACTGACTACGAACCAAATTCCAAATAGTATGTAACACAGAAGTATGCTTGAGTGGTTTGCCCATTTTATCAACAGACCCTCTTTCTGCCCATGTAGACATATGCAGCCATAGAGAATTAACTACGTATGCACTGTCTGAAAAAATATTGACAGGTGGAAAATTATGTAACACATAAAGAACTGCTTCCAGTTCAGCTTGCTGAGCAGTCATGTGTCCTAGTAACTAAATCAGAGTTGGCTGTCCCATAGAAGGGCTTTCTGGTACTACTACAAATCCAGTCCGATATTGTCCATTGTCCCAAAATCGAGCACCGTCAACAAAGATGGATGGCCTGCCTTCCTGAAAATCAGTAGACAGAATGGGCTTTTCTGGATTTGAAATGTGCCTAATGCATTTGTGTCATTTCCCTTCATATCCCATCAAGTTAGATAAGTAACACTTATCTCCTGCCTTTATTGTAACTTGCTTGACACTAAATAATGCCAACCATTTTGCAAATACTGCTTGACTGATGTCATCAATCAGTTTATTTATCTGAGTCTCATTTAGCAAAGCCTGCATGGCATAATGTGGTGTCTGTACTATAATGTCTTTAGAGAAAGCTGTTAGGTATTCAGTTTGTTTCAAACCCCAGTAAATGGCCAAAAGCTGCTGAATGCATGGGTGGTATCCCCTCTCAACATGTGTCATTTTTCTACTGAAAAATGTAATGGAGCATAAAGTCTTTTCCATTCTGGAATCAGAGCCCTGAGGACATTCCTGTAAAAGCACAACAGAGAGTGTGTTTGGTCCAGCTGATGCCTGTAACACAAAAGGAAGTGTTAAACTTTGAGCCACTAATTCTGTAGCCTTGGCCAATGCCGCCTTCAAGTCACAGAATGCTGTATTTTCCTTTGATCCCCACTCCAGAAAAGACAATTCTTTCTGGCTAGAAAGCATGTCATACAGAGGAGCTGCCATGCTGGCATAATCCTCTATAAATTCCTGATTAGAATTCATGATACCCAAAAATTTGTGTAAGTTAGGAATGGCAACCAGTTTATCCATTTGCAAGGTTCGCTGCACCTCTCCAAACAAGGGGTACACCTGGAAGGACATAAAATAGTACCTATAAATTTTACCTCAGGTGACATGAATTGTACCTTTTCACTTTTAACCTTAAACCCTGCCTCCTGCAGTGTTTGAAGGACCTGCGTCACTTTAGCTAAATGCTGTTCTTTTGTTTCACACTGTATTAGTATGTCATCAATGTAATGCAAAACAGAATCATCAGATTCTAGACTTTGTAATATTCATCCAACTATCTGGTAAAATATAACTGGACTATTTTGAAATCCCTGTGGTAACCACGTCATGACATACTGTTCATTTTGAAATGTAAAGGCAAACCTTTGCCAATCTTTTTCCTGCAGTGGTATTGCAAAGAAACCATTAGCTAAGTCTATGACCATAAACCACTGACTTTGTGGTTTTATTCTAGCTGCTTGCTCTGGGACACCTGGAATCAGATGAGCCCGGGGAGTCATGAATTGGTTCACTTTTCGTAAATCAATAACCAATCAGTAAGTGCCATCTTTTTTTTTTTAACTGGCCACATGGGTGAATTTGTATAGCTGTTTCCCTTTTGAATTATTCCCACATCAAGCCATCATTTTATGCTATTTTGCATATCTGTCTCTGCTTCCTTTGGGATCGGATACTGTTTTTGAAACTGTGGAATAAAATCTTCGTCACTACCTACAGAAACTGCTTCCTGCAGTCTGTGGGCCCTTGAGACCACAACGTAGGGAACTGCTGTTTTACCTTTAACCATACTTCATTTTCAGAAGGGCTGACAGTACGGCCCTTTTCAAAACTGTTTGATATATGTATTGCCTCAATCATACATAACATGGGACCTTGTCCTTACCATATAATACCATTAGGAAAGTCTATGACAGTTCCCATTTTGGACAATATATCCATTCCCAAAATTGTGGAGGTGCAGAATTATGCATCAGAAGTACCCCTTTTACTGGTCCCCCTTGACAGGAGAATTGTAGTTGTACAGGTTTGCTACCTATAGCTAAGCATCCAGAACCATTAAAGCCTGAAATACATGTACGTTTAGACAAGTCGGGAGGAAAATGCCTACCTGTCACTGAGACGGTCGCTCCTGTGTCTAGAAGAACATCTTCCCACAGGTTTCCCTCTACCCAAATGTTGATAAGTGGTCGTCCATCTTTCCCTTTCTTGAAGTTAGTTAAGAAAGAGACTTGGTTAGGGGGGCCATACCCCTATTGTAGATTTACTTCCCACCCTGAATCATTGGTAGTATTGGACTGCAAAGGACATAACTGCAGTGTTTCCTTGACCTCTTCATAGTCAACGTAAGAAGATCGATTAAGTTCATGATGCAAGGCTATTTGCTGCTGATAATCAGGATTTACTGGACCATCAGGAGCAAAGTCAGGAGGGATAGTTGTATCCTGTGTGCTAATAATATTACCTTGTACATTGACACTAGGTGTCACATTATCCTTTTGCTGTACCGGGAACACTGACTGTTGAGTGTTTGTGGTATATAGGGGTTGCTAAAGGTAGTCCCCTATTAGCTTCTGTCACATATTGCTGTGAAGTGTACTTCTGTGTTTGTGCCTCTGGCTGCATTACCTGTTGCTGGCATGGTACATGTGGCTTATCAAAATTTTTCACGGTAAGAAATGTACCCTTTGCCTCTTGTTTCTGGCTCCATCTGCGATAATATTTACAATCATTTTTAGTATGACCTACCTGTTTATAGGAATAACAAATAGGCTGTCTCTTTTGAGAAACCTCTATAGATTGAGTAACTTGAGAATTTAACTGAGTGTCTGGGGGAGCTGTTGCTGCCCATTGTTGCCCCTGTATAACTTGCCCTTGATGTGGTTGTCCTGCTACCTGCTGTGGGACTTGCTGTCCCTGATTAATCCATCTCCCATGCCCCCTTCCCCTTACCTCACTAACTTCGGGTGCAGAACGAGGAGTATAAATCTTTTGCTTATGAACAACATTATCTTTACACATAATACGTGCTCGCAGCAATTTATCTGTGTTTGAAGATTCCTCATAAATAAGTTTAATATCCCCTGGGACACCTTCCAAATGGTCCAAAAAGGAGCACATAACAGCTTTTTGAAAACTGACATCTTTCATATCTTTTTTATCACTGCCATTGTCTAACATATATGCCAGCTGATAATGTTCAACTTGCTCTTCTAAAGAGTCACAAACTGTCATTTTGAAACTGATCTAAACATGTTGGTGTGAGAAATTGCCCCCTAGTGTATGCTAGCAATACTGCTGTCATTCTTAGGTGTTTAGTTTGTATTGGATACTGCTTTTGCTGAACATAAGCCATAAAACGTTGTGGAATAAAATTCCAGAAACAGTGTTCAAGTGTATCATTCCATACAGTGCCTACAGTTTTAAGAACCAAAGCTTCAAATGTAATCATGTTATTAAAAATACCCTTCTGTTCATCCCACTTGGGAAGAGTTTCTAACATTCTAGACTGATGATAAACTTCAGCAGAAAAGCCTGCCGAGGCTATAACAGGACTTGTAACAGCAGTTTTTAATGTTTTAGACTGATACTCTTGTAACTGATTTCGTAATTTGAAAAGCTGTTGGTTAGCTAAATCTTCTGTTCTAGCAGCCTCATCTTCCTGTGTCTCCAGCTTAGCTCGTAATGTGTTTATTTCTTCCTTAGCAACAGTGATGTCACTATGTGCCTCAGCCAGCCGTTGTTCATACTGTTTTTCCATACGTACAATTTTACCCATTAACCCTTTTATCATACCAATAGCTTTACTGCCCTGTTCAATAACAGTCTGTGTAAAAGTCTTAATTTCAGTCTGTGAGACTTTCAAACATTGAGAAAATTATTTTGTACATTCAGCGTTGTCAGCCTGCAGTTTACCAGATGCATTCCATTTATCACAGTAAGTCTGAAAATGACCCATGAGGTCAAGATTCTGCTGGTTGCTAACTTTAGTAATCCAATCTTTAAACTTCTGCAAATTAGACAGTAAAGTACAAACTTTGACATCTGCATCAGCCTCTAACAAATATTTTGCAACAAGATATATAGAAAGAGGAACCATTGTCTGTGCTTCAAGCATTACTTTATCCTGGTTGTGTTCCAGGTTTTGTACAATACTTTTATGACAAGGCATGCAAAATGCAACATTTAAATCATTGCAGATAACACATTTTTGTACATCCTGTGGCACTTTGCCTTATGTACATACCAATCAAAGGTAGAAATCCACTTACGTAATGCTGGATTATCTGTTTTTCCTAGTAAAGACTTACAGGTACTAACATGCTGATCATACCATGTATTTAAATAATTCCACATATTTATGTATGGTTCAGACACATCAAAAGTAAAAGACTGAGTGCACTTCTTGGCATTTTCATGAATTACATTCATTTTTAAAAGAAAAACAGAAGAAAATATTTACCACAAATGCTCAGGACAAGGTGGCCAGTCTTGACACGAAGATCAGTTGTGGGAAAATTCTCTGCTGTCTTTCACTAGATGCTGGTGAGATGAAATTTTGGCAGTATAAATTTTTGCGCCTCATGGGTCAACATCCGTCTGAAGGAAAATTACCGTACTGCCTGTACTGCACCGCAGTGTTTTGCCCAACAGTCAATGGACAAAGTTTAGGAAGAAAAGAATCGATTCTAAGAAGAACTGCGTTGGAATTTCGCACTGTGAGAGGCATCTCTTCAGGCCACCTCCCCAGTTGTTTCGAATGGACTGCTCGCCACTGTTAAACTACACTTTTCGGTAGTCTGTACCTTTACTCAATGAAAACACTTAGTTCTGCTGTTATGGCATTCATTTATTGCACACGAGGCTTACATCTAGCATAACAATGAATGTCATATACATCAAAAATGTACTTCAGCTTACAGCATCAGGTCTGCAAGAATAGAAGAATCAAAGTCTCCATACAAAAGGAAAAGTCCCAATCTTTATAGTGTCTTTTCTGCCTGCATCAGTAGTTTAGAGAATTTGTCAGAATAATAAGTTTTACAAAGCTGCATAGTTTATAAGAGATAACATATTTTACTTCTGATTCTTATTAACAATGAATGCCAAGCTATATAGTTTGCCAAGTCAGCTAGCTGAGTTCAAACTGAGTGCACTCTACACACTGAAATGCAGGACATTTATTTTACATTTTCAGAAAAATCCACAGAAATCCATTTTAACCTGTTACCTTCCTCTCACACTCAGCACTGGATTTTGGTGTGTAGGTGAGGTACTACACTTTCCACAGTGCACCTTCCACCAGAGCAGAAGTAGACCAGCCATGGGAAGTCCATCGAGCATGATGTGTGGCCACACAGAGGCACCTACCATCTGCAAGGTTCCTATGCCACATGTCCAGGATGTTGCTCATGTGGCATGTCACTCCCTCAGGTCACCCCAGAGATCATGTACTTCATCAGCCAATACTTGTGTTGGTTCCTGCCTATCCCTGTATTATGGCCCTGCACAAATACTGGCAGTGGCCCTGCACAAATACTGGGCAGTGGTAACATACACTCTTAACTTGTAAAGTGATAGGTGCCCATGATGTGCTCTGCTACTGGAACATCATTCCCCAATGTCAAAGTCGTGCTTTATAGAACTTGCCACAACTAAGGGGGACTCTACCAATGCTGACCATCCCACTCACCAGACAGATGTATCTGTATCTTCCTCTATTTGAGTGTCATCCTGGGTTGTGGGGTGGGATGCACAGGCACAGAATCTGTGTCTACTCAATGGGGTCAGGAATGTGGTTACTGAGTTTACTACTGTCACCATGTTTCCTGACCATACCAAGATGTGGCTTCCATCATCATCATCATCATCATCATTATCAGAGCCAGACAGTTCATCATCATCAGACAGGCCTATATTCATGGTTGAGTACTCTGATAGTACAGCACCTTTGAGAACACAGAGAAGTAAGAACTTTCACAAATACCTGCAGCCCAGTCCATATAGTGATATAGGAAAACAATAGTTAATGTCCTCCCTTGGACAGATGGCCTCTTCATATGAAGCATGGATTTTCTTGTAAAAGAATGCTGTCATGCTTGCTAGATGTATTATCTCACGCAGTGAGGTACTATAACAAACATTTTGTCAAGACATACTCAACTGGAGCATCTCCAACATATATTTATGGTGACCTGATTATGTCTTCACCAATGTCTGTCATCCACTGTGAATGTTGGAGCTGTATGAGTCCCCATGCACAGTACCCCTCTATCTTTGTCTATGGTGCTTTGGTTGAGAGCACTCCTCCTGTGATCCAACGACCCTTTTCTCTGGTGGGCTGCTCTGCTTCTTGTGGCACTGATCATGTGAGTGACCCATCATATGACTTGAACGTTGGTTCTCTTCTGCCACTGATGAAGTTTATATTTGCTATCACACCCTACATAGCACTCTCGTATAAGACCTGGTTAAATCTTTCATGACTGGGCATCCACCAACTACGTAGATATAGACCTTGAACCAAGATGGATGGTAGAACTTGTTACGTTATCTGCTTCTCACAGTGTGGCATAACAATAGAAAACTGAAAAGAAATATGTCTTTGAGATATCATATTATCATACTCAACATGCCACTGCACAGCTACAAAAGTAACAGAATAAGTGTGAGAAGATTCATACACCACTGAAACACATAAGAGTGGCTACTCACATGTGAATCTAGGATCCTTTGAAAGGGGTGATGCGTCCTTCATTAGGATGGGTTAGCTACATGGTGCAGCAGTCAGTAAGAAACCTGAAGGATAATAATCACAGACAATTGTCTATATGTGGGACTGTAGATAGTGTCAGTAGGTACATGTGCCAAATAGTCCAGCATGCATCTGCAGTTGTGCATACAAACAGGCTTATTCCTCCAGTATAAATGAAACAGTTCCACAATAGTATATGAACACCATGGTGGATTAACATTCCTGCCAGTAACATGCAATATGGCTAGGCATACCTCTCAAATATCCAGATTTTCCCAGAATGTCCAGATTTTACCTCATATTTTTGGTCTGCTTCTCATAAAATTTGTGGTTTTCTGGCAAATCATTGAAGATTGAAGTCAATAAATAATGCTAAATAATAACAGACATTTGAGTCTCAGACTTCAGACTTCATAGCCTTCAGAAAATACATGCTAATGCAAACCCTGTTATTCTAGCAACTTTTTTGTGGTTTATAGGAGTAATGTTTAAAAAACATCCTTATTTTCAGGCCTTTGTTACCCTATTATGTGTGGCTTTGTCCAGATGTCTTGCACTAAGAAGTTTAGAAGTATGTGGCTATGTGTGGTACACTGTAGGAGAAGGACTTTCCCATTCCCTCAGCTAAGGCATTGGATGATAAGTGTTTGTCTCCCACAGGTCAATGCGGTTGCAGAACAGGATGTTCTTCAGGATGCAAATGCAATCACCTCAGACTGTATGCAGACATTTTGGTATGCGACTACAGGCCTGACATATAACATTCTGTTGCACTATGACACACGTGAGGGTCTTAAATGTTACACAGGCCATGAAAGGAACATCCCCTAGGAAAATTCCGTAATAAGCCCCATCAGGTGCATTCAGGTTAACAATATGGGATCAATACACTAACATACAAAAACATATGACTTCTGGCAAGTGTAGACTCCCAAACCCTAACCCATTCAACAGCTAGCCTGGAGTTTTCAGCATTCAGCTTCTACGTGATGATAATCATAGGTTCATAGGTAGGTACTATGCTATTGGCTCTAGGGCCTATACAAGCCTAGCCAAAAAGGTACCCTGACTTTCGCCACCCAAGAAAATTATTTCCTGTGCCCCTGTCAAGCAGAGCCACAGAAGTGATCCCCAGGGAGAATTTCCTATGTCCCATCCAATCATCAAGATTTTTCTTGATGAGTGCTAATGAGGAGCTTTGTTTCATATAGATAGATAGCTTGTTCCAGAGTATGGGAAGTCTCTGGGACAGGACTCTATCCCTCCATCATGTTCTGCTTATTGTGGTGACAAGGTTTAGGTCCCTAGAGCGTGTAGCTCAGAGGGATTGGTATTTCTTTAAGTGGAGCATGTCCAGCAGCTCTAGGTTTGACATAGTTTTGTATGTTAGGTAGAGATCGCCTCTGAGTAGGCGATATGCGATGGAGTAAAG
Organism: Protopterus annectens; assembly: GCF_019279795.1. Lineage (NCBI taxonomy): Eukaryota > Metazoa > Chordata > Ceratodontiformes > Protopteridae > Protopterus > Protopterus annectens. The sequence goes on from NC_056743.1 coordinate 1,131,686,363, forward strand.
CTGGAGTTTTTGAGACAGTCTGCGTAGGGCATCTGTTTGAGGTTGGTAATCCTCTTTGTGAGATATTTCTGTGGCCTTTCCAGTTGTTGTAGATGTCTTGTGAGGTACATACCAAAAGGGGCATTGTAGTCTTTAATGGGTCTAATGAGTGATGAGTAGAGGGGAACAATGACCTCTTTTTTCCTGGATGAGAAACCTTTTGTGATGAGGTGGGCCACGTAGAAGGATTTCCTGACTACTGTGACGATATGATTATCAAAGGAGAGAGACTACTGTCCACTTGTGTCCCAAGGTCTCTTATCACACTTTCAGTGTTAAGTAGACTACCACCTCTGTGGTAGCTTATGGGTACAGAGTTTTTACCAAAGAGGATGACAGTGCACTTTTTGGCATTGAGCTTGAGGCCGTGGCTTTAACACCAGGCATCTGTCTTAGTGTGGCCCTTTTATAGTATGTCCACATCGTTAGGAGTTTCAATTATGGCTCCTAGTTTTCAGTCATCTGCAAACTTTGTTATCCAAAGACCTTCTGTGTTAGCCTGAACTTCAGAAAAGTAGATACCAAACAGGAGAGGACCCAGGACTGTACCCTATGGTACCCCACTTGTCACTGGTCTGAAGTTGGATTTGGAGTCTGCTACTTTCACAGTGGGGGGGGGGTTCTTTCAGTGAGCCAGTTGGCAACCCATCTTGTGACATAGGAATTTATAGCTAGTTTAGTGAGTTTATCTGTAATTCCAGAGTGGGGGATGGTATCAAAAGCCTTGGAGAGATCTAGATAGGCTGTGTGAACCACCTTACCCTCTTCTACAGCTTTGGTGACTGCTTCAAAAAAGTCAATCAGGTTTAGGAGACATGATTTGCCTTATACAAACCTTTATACAAACCTGAACTGGGTGGGGTCCAGAGTTTGGAGATTACCAATGTTTTTATTTATAAGTTCCATGATGATATGTTCCGTGGCCTTGCAGACCAGGCTCGTTAAGCTAATGGGCGGTAGTTCCCAGGGTCCGTGGTGGCTCTGCCTTTGTGGATTGGGATAACTGTCGCTGTGTGCTATTCAGTGGGCACAACGCCTAAGGTGAGGCTATGATTGAACATGGTGCTTAGGTGGGGTGCCTGTTAATTTTGTAGTTCATGTAGAATGCAGTCTGAGATATTGTCAAGTCCCACGGATGCTGTGTTCTTGGTTTTGGAGAGTATGATTTTTACCTGTGCAGCCGTGATTACAGGAACTTTACATTCTTCCAGTGTAGGCCCTTTAGGGGGGGGGGGGTAAAGTTAGCACTGAACCTATCTGCCAGGATGTTGGCAATATCAGTTGGTTCTGTATATTTAGTGCCATTGTGCTGTAACTCAGAGCACATCTGAGTGCTGCCATTGAGATTCTTGACATAGCTATAGAATGTCTTGTGGTTATCTTTAGAATCAGTGGTGATTTTGTTTTCATAACTAGCTTTGGAGGATTTTATGAGGGATCCTAGCTTCTTACTGAGACTGACCAGGAAGTTCTTCCAGTCATGGGATTTTACTCTTTTTTTCCAACAGTTTCTTTCTTTTGTTGTAGAGTTTGTTTATGGCCGGGGACCACCAGATTGGCTTCCTTTTTTTGGAGGATAGCATCTTGGTTCTGTTAAGAATAGCATGATCCATGCACTTGTGTAAGTGCTTATAAAGTGCATTTGTGTAGGATTCATCAGTCATACCTCTATTGTCCATTTGCATGGGTGTCGTGAAGTTTGCCACTTCTGTCTTAAAAAGAGTGAAGTTGGCTTTGGAGAAATTTTTACGATGTTTCCCTAATGGAGTGTGGGGGCGGGATGTGGATGTCTAGGCTGATTAGCTTGTGGTAGGATCTGACCAATGAGGAGTTGACCTCTGGTGTGGAACACCAGTCGCCCATGTTGGTAATGACCAGCTCTAGGATATTGCTGCACCTGGTGGGGGTGTGGATAAGTTGATCCAAGGCATTGGAATTTATGAATTCCTGAAAACATTGACCAAAAGAGTTAGTACACGAGTTGTTTTTCCAATTAACGGTGGGGTAGTTGAAATGACCCATTATTAGGGTGTTGGGTTGTACCCTAATATTTTCCAGTGTATCAAGAAATGAGGAGTGGGAATCCTGAGGCATGGTGGGGGATCTGTAGCAAGATACAATTTGGATTGCGGTCTTGCCCAGAGTTAGTTGCACTTGGATAATCTCGTATGCGTTATGCTGAGCAACTAGCCTGGAGGTGCGTATATTTTTAATGAATATGGACACTCTTCCAACTTTAGTGTTTCAGTCCAGGTTAGGTGGCCAAAAGGTGTGGTATGAATTATAGCCTGGTAATGCAGGGGTGCTCTCTGGAGCCATGAACCAGGTCTCTGTCGCTGCACAGATGTCGATGTTCTCCATTTTAAGGAGTGCCTCGAGTGAATGCATTTTGAGGTTTAGACGTCTAGCATTGAGTAGCAATATCCTCAGATTTTGCTTGCTTGTACCTGTTATGGTGGTGAATTTGTCAATTGAACCTTGCCTAAAAAAGGCACTATAGGGGTTGCAAGAGCCTTAGTCAGTATCCGGAATCCTAAGAGCGACAGGTGCAGGCCATCTCTGGGAAAGCATAGTGGTCTGTCGCTCATGTCATCCCAGGCAGACAGATACTAGATCCCCTTAGAATGACACCAGAAGCTTAGCCAAATGTTGAAGTCAATCATTTTGTCCTTGTACTGTGGTATCATTCTGGGTGATGGCAGGATGCTACTGAGGGCTAGGGTCATACCTGCCTCGGCTACAAGATCGGAGAGCTCCTCCATGTCTCTTTTCATGTAGGCCAGGGAGGTACGTCTCAGGTCATTCACATTAACATGGACAATGACAGAGTCATATTTGTACTTGTTGTGAAGTGACTTGAGTGCATGCGTTATGTGGTGGATCCTGGCACCAGACAGTCAGCTGACTGTAATTTTCTCCTTGTTCAGCCTGGTAAGTGGAACATCAGAGCACCTGACTATAGAGTCACCTATTACTAAAGTGTTTGGTACGTTGTCTTGCCTTATGGGCTGTTTTTGTGAGGCACACTGGTGTTGTGAGCTATGTGTCGCTTTGGTTGTGGTTGGTGTTTGTTAGCATTTCAGCTTTGGAGGTCCTCTTTGCTTGGTTAGGTTAATGTTAAGGGCCTCTGCATATGTGGGTTTCATTTTACTATGTGTGGGTGTTGATGGTGTAGGTTTTGTAGGGCTATGTATTGCTTGAGGTGTACTGCAGATGTTTACCTTCCCCTCTTAACTGTCTAGCACAGTCTTGGCTGGAGAGAGCTTTGCTTCCAGTTTGGCTATGTAATTGCATTTCTTACAGGTTGTAGCATTTGATGGTAGGAGGAGGGGGTTGTCTGTGTACATGAGGCAATTGCTACATTGTCCCAGTATACCCAGATTCACCAGGTGGAGAGGAGAAATCACCGGATGCTGACCCTTGGACATGCCTCGTTACATGCTATTTAGTAAAGTACAAGAGCTGTTTTTCCTTACCTTGGCAAGGTACTTGCAACTTGTTTTAGTGCTTATGATTGTATTTTAGTACTTGCATTAGTTTACAGCTTCTTTAGTGCTTTCTAGCAGTTCTAGAGCAAGTGCTAGTCACAGGGATTCAGTTTGCAAAGGAGGAACCCACACCAGTGAGGTAGACGCTGTTACCAGCAGCAGTCTGAAGGAATTCTGCATCAGTAGATGGATACATGTGGATGTGCATTATAAAGCCAAAGCCTCCTGCAAAGGTGGCAGATGTTTATCACCAGGTGCTGAAATGAGTGGGTGTGGTATACTCTCCAGAAGAGCCCACTTTGAGATGTTATGGACTTTGACTTGTTTCTTTTGGATGGTAATTCCCTGCCATAGGAGCCACTATATCTGCATCTATCATGAAGAAGCATTGAATGCTTTCTTTTTCTTAATATACTTCAGTCCCTCTTCTGATAATTTTCATTTTCTGGCAGTTATGACCCCCCCCCCCCACACACACACACACACACGTTTCAGACCTGTTCTGTTATTCCCTCTAGCTGAGTTTCTTTCTCCTTTTTATCAGGAGGTGCCTATAGATGTTTTAGCCACATTATATGTCTGGTAGTGAAGACATTTCACAGTATAGGAAGTGGTCCTACACAAAACAAACACTTCATATGTAAATCTTTTCATAGATATTTGTCTGTCATACTAACACTTGTTGACAAATGTTTTGCCTTTAATGGTCAGCACAATAATGAAAAATCACTACTACAGAAATTTCCTTTCAAAAAATCCCCAAGAGACACTGGTGAGATGCTTGTTTTTTGATTACTGCAAATGTAAGAGAAATAAAATATGTGAGGGAATACTTTTGTCTTTATTTTACAGGTGTGGACAGTTACAAAGATATTTGATAATACAAGGGGCATGAGAAACCATGTGATATTATGTTGGTCCTGTTCTTTTTCTTTCTTTCTTGTGTCTATCGAAGTGATATGTTAGTTGAGATAATCTCTAAAACATTATATACAAAATCTCATAAATGCATTGTAATGACAGAAGAAACATTTTTGATCCTAAATAAAGGCTGGTACAGCTGAGTGTAGTATTTGTGGAAGGAAGCAAAGTGACTGTCAGGAATTTTAAAGCAGCAAGAAGAAGAACATGGTAGTGCATGACAGCTCTGATTTATAGAGACTAGCACATCCCACCAATGTTTAAAGAGTACGATTTTGTGTTTACTGATACCCTCACAATAGGAGGGTACAAGTACTACTAAAAATTGGCAAACTACTATTTTAAAAAGAAAAGCCAGTGTTTATACTACCAATTTTTATACTGCAAAAACAACAGTGAAGGAACTCCCAAAAGTTCTGAAATGCAGCAGATTGTCTACCAAGATTTTTTTCTCATGAAAAGAAGATAACTTCAGCTTGTTGAAGAGTCAGATTTTTGGCTCTTCCTGTTGCCCTTTCCACTTCATTTTCTGTAACCACATGCTGTTCTCTGAGAAATTTTAAATGGCTATCTGTAATTTTCCCACAGTGCTTGATCGTATGGTCATTTCTTCTCCCAGAGCACCATGGATATGCTATTCTTTTTCTAGTGCCCTCACAGAAATCTATATCTTATTCATCGGTGTAAAATCGTTATCCCAAACTGTCATCTGAAAAACTATTGAGTTTGTTTTCTGAACACACTGGTATCCTGACTTAATGTGCTCAGACTTTCTGTCACTTAAATCCCTCATGAAACATAGAACTTCAGTGTTTATAACCTGAGACCTTAGTTATTCACCAAAGTCTGGAAGAAAAAAATAAGCCCTTATTAAATAGGGAAGAAAGGAAATGACAGAGGGACAAAGAGAGAGAGAGAGAAAGAAAGAGATTAAAAAACAGTACTAAGGCTTTACAAAAAATGTACCTTTTTATTAGAAGGAACAAATAGCATTTTCCAGCTTATAAAACCAGTGAACGTACTTTAAGTTTTGTAACATTAGTCATCTATTAAATAGATGACTGAGAAGTATGGCAATATATGTTATATTCTGATAGCAAATTATTTTATCTTGGCTGTCAAAGATAAAATAAACTGGAAGTGGGTTCTTCAGATAATTTTTGTCTGATAAGAACCATACAACAGCAAGATTTAGATGATAATAGATAGATGATAGCTTGTGTGTTGTTTAACTCAAGATTCCCTTAATTTGACCTGTTAATAACAGCCTGCATTTAAATTGGAACCTGTGTGCTGAGAACAGCCTTACAAGACTATCTGCAAATATATAGAGCTGAGTATATTTTTCTGTATTATTCTGTACTATAGAGCTAAATTGTTGCTTAGATATCTGTTGTCTTACTGTTCTGCAAATATACAGAGATCAGTATATATTTTTTGGGTTTTATAATTTGCACTGTGATTCCTCACATCTCAGTTGAAACTGTCTTCCTACCCCCCCTCCCTGTTCTTGGTTGTAGTTTAAATTTTGGTGGCTTTTGCAGTGCCCGCCCCACTGTAGATTTGATCTACAACACTCCCCCAGTCCCATCTCTTCACCACATTCTACCTAATAAACCCTTGCTGCACTTGCTTTTAGTCCTTTTTAATTTAATTACATTTTTTCAAACTGTGTGTGGACTAATATTGCTACATACTCAAGTGTGCCAGCTTGCACTGCATGTGAATTGTTTTTACTACTGTTTTTGCTACTTTTCTAAAAAAAAAAAAAAAAAATTACCTTTCCTGTAATTAGTGTTCCAGATACAGATTTGCTGTATCCAGGACTGTTTGTAAGCTTCTGAAACCCCCAAGCCTTTCTGTGTTGGAGGGAAGCCTTCTAGCTTATCAGTGAGAGTAGTAAGCATTAGGTAACCTGTCTACCACATAAGGAGTGATTCTGGCCCAGAATTTGTAGTTATTGGCCGTTTGGGCGGTCTTCCATCTCTCTCAACTTTCTGATTTGAAGGCCTGCATTTGCACTTGTTTCTGTCCTGTAACTCCTGGGCCCATCTCATTTGCTCACTCAAAAAAAAAAAAAAAAAAAATTGTATCTGCTTTTACTGTATTTGTGCCTCTTCCTACTTTATTTTGCTTTTGCGTCATCTTAAAAGTACTCAATTGTATTTATTACTGCTTGGTGTAACTCATTCTAAGCCTTTTAGTTTAAGCACTTGGGCTTCAGACCAGTTGTTTTGCATTAAGAAGGTTTGTGGTCTGCACTGTAGTGGCAGAACAGGTAGCTTACATCCTTCTAAGTTGGGAACTGCTGATTGAGGGCTCAGTGTCTGTTATTCTAAAAGTGTATTAATTCTGGTTTAAGCACTTGGGCTTCAGGCCAGTTATTTTACATTAAGAGAGTTCGTGGTCTGCACTCTTGTGAGAGGAGTGGCTGGACTCTGTCCTTCTGAGCTGGGAATTTCTGGTTAAAGGCTTATAGTGCCTGCATATTTGAACTGCTTCTTACTGAAATTGGTACACCTTGTTTGCTGTAGCATAGACTAGATCCAGGCACACTGAATCTAGCTTTGTTTGTATGCTTGTTATTTGTTTGCTTGATATTTCCCTGAAATGCTAATTCCACCTAAAACGCAGCTTTTCAGTGCTTCTGTGAATCCCTAGTGATATTTGCATTGCTTAATGTACTTATTTCCTTGTTTCACTTGAAAGAAAGTTACTGTTTGTCATTTTTGCATTTAAGTTACCTGTAACACATTGCATTTAAGTTACCTGGCACTTGCTCAGTAAAGCAATTATATAAGTCAGCACTAAAAGATTAAAAGCACTACACCCTCACAAACTCCCCTTGAGTACCTTGTTCCCCATTGGCCCTTTTTTCAATTATAAAGGAATTCCCAATACTATTCTAGCATGTCCAAAGGTCAGTTGTCAATCTCCTCTCCGGTCCAGCTGGTGAATCTGGGAATCTTGAGGCAATGTTACAACTGCCTCATGTACACAGACAACCCTCTCCTCCTCCCAACAAATTCCAACACATGTGAGAAATGCAACCATATAGCCAAACTGGAGGCTAAGCTCTCTCAACTCAGTACTGGCGTAACCAGTCAGGAGGAGAAGGAAACCACACTCACTACAATTCCAGTCTCGCATAGACCTACCACGACAGTAAACCAACACATAAACACACAAAAACATACTCGGAGACTCTAAATAAAAATTTGCCTAAGCAGCAGAGACCTCCAAAGCAGACACCCAAGCAACCGCTACCCCAAAACAAAACACGTGCAACACATAGCTCACAAAGCCAGTGTGCTGAACAGTCACAGCACTTAAGGCTAAACAACACACCTGATACACTTGTAATAGGTAACTCTATCGTTAGGCACACTGACGTCCCGCTCCCCAGGCTGAACAAGGAGTAGGTCACGGTGAGCTGCCTGTCAGGCGCTAGGATCCGCCACATAACACAAGCACTCAGGTCACTCCAAGGCAAGTACAAATATGACTCAGTCATTGTCCATGCTGGTGTGAATGACCTGAGACGTACCTCCCTTGACTACATGAAAAGAGACATAGAGGAGCTCTCTGAGCATGTAGCCCAGGCCGGTATGACCCTGATCTTGAGTAGCATCTTACCCTCACCAAGAATGATGCTACAATATGAAGATAAGATGATCAATTTCAACAATTGGCTAATGTATTGATGTCATTCAAAGGGGATCCAATGCCTGTCAGCCTGGGATGACATGCTCGAGAAGCCACGATGCTTCGCTAGGGACGGCTTGCACCTGTCACCCCTGGGCTTTCGGATATTGGCAAAGGCTCTTGCTACCCCCATAGTGCCTTTTTTAGGCAATGCTCAAAAGACAAACCCACCTCCATAGGTATCACAAGGGATAAGAAACTAAGAGTAATGCTACTCAACGCCAGAAGTCTAAACCTCAAGATGCATGCACTCAAAACTCTCCTTAGCATGGAGAACAACGATATCTGTGCAGTAACAGAAACCTGGTTCAAGGCTCCTGAGAGCACCCCAGCACTACCAGGTTATACCTCATACCATGCTTTTCGGCCCCAAAACTTGGACCGAACCATAAAAGGAGGGGGAGTATCAATATTTATCAAAGATACCCACACCTCCAGGTTGGTGGCGCAGCATGAAGCATCAGAGACTATCCATGTGCAACTAACAGTGGGTAAAACTGCCTTCCAGTTTATAGCCTGCTACAGACCACCCTCCCAAACCCAGGAACCCCACTCGGCTTTCCTGAGAACACTGGAAAATATGAAGGTCTCTCCAAACACCATTATATTGGGCGACTTCAACTACCCAAACATAGACTGGGAGCATTACTCTAGCTCCAACACCCTAGCCCAAAGTTTCCTAGAATTTATAAACTCAAATGCTATGGAATAACTTGTTACCACTCCCACAAGAGGGGAAAACATACTGGACTTGATCATCATCAATATGGGGACTCTATGCTCCAGACCAGAAGTGTATCCCTCACTGGTAAGATCAGACCATAAACTAATCTCACTGGATATTCACATCCTGACCCCACCCCCTGCCCAGAAAACCATAGTGAAAAACTTCTCTAAAGCAAATTTCACACTCCTCAAAACCAAGGTGGAATCCTTCAAAGCCCCCGGGCCTGCGGAAAATATGGCCCAGACCACAGAATCCTTTATAAACGCATTCTATGAACACCTTCAGGAATGCATGGATTATGCAATCCCAAATAAAACCAAGACCCAATCCTCCAATGGCAGACGTCCTGTCTGGTGGACCCCAGCCATAAACAAACTATACAATAGAAGGAGGAAGCTACTACATGATAGAGCAAAATCCCAAAAAGGGAAGGCATGTCTGATCAGTATTAGCAAAAAACTATGGGCACTCATAAGATCGTCTAAGGCCAGCTTCGAGAGATAAATTGCACAGGACACTAAGGATAATCACAAGGCTTTCTTTAGTTATGTTAGGAACCAGGGTGGGAATTCCCAGATATGCTCAGAATTAGTCCAAAATGACAAAAAATACACCAAACCCACAGACATTGCCAACATCCTAGCTGACAGGTTCAGCACAAACTCCCCCCCCCCTCCCCACCAAAAGGGCAAATATCTATCCCAGCAGAGTGCTGCCCCCCTGACATCTCAGATGCTCAGGTAAGAGCCGCCTTCTCCAAAGCAAAAAACACAGCATCAATGGGACCAGACGTTGTCCCGGGCTGCGTCCTACATGAACTCCAAGAAGAGCTAAACCCAAACATAAAACTACTGTTCAGTCTCAGCCTTACTACAGGATATGTACCCAAAGAGTGTCGTACAGCAACAGTGGTCCCTCTCCACAAAGGTGGTGCCTCATTGGAGCCTGGAAACTATCGTCCCATAAGCCTGACTAGCTTGGTGTGCAAAGCTATGGAAAGGATCATCATAGACCTCATAAATAAAGATATTAGGGACCTACAGACACTGGATCCTACCCAGTTCAGCTTTGTTAGGGGCAGATCCTGCCTCTTAAACCTGGTTGATTTCTTTGAAACAGTTACCAAGGCCATTGATGAGGGGAAGGTGGTTCACGCAGCCTACCTGGACCTCGCAAAAGCCTTCGATACAATACCCCACTCAGGCATTATAGATAAGCTCACAAGCTTAAATATAACCCCCTATGTCACTAGATGGGTTGCAAACTGGCTCAAGGACAGAACCCACATGGTTAGAATTGCTGGAGCCATGTTAGACTCCAAACCAGTTGCAAGTGGCGTCCCACAAGGCTCAGTCCTGGGACCTCTCTTGTTCAGTATATATTTCTTGGAGGTACTGGACAACATTGAAGGACTGTGGCTGACCAAGTTCACAGATGACTGCAAACTGGGCTTCATAATCGACTCTCCAGCCTACACAACCATCCTCCAAAAGGGCCTCATAGAAACAGACAACTGGTGCCAGAGCCATGGCCTCAAGCTAAATGCCAAAAAGTGTATAGTCATCCCCTTTGGCAAAAACAAAGTGCCCACAAATTACCACGTAGGTGGTAATCCATTAAGTACAGAAGATGTAATTAGGGACCTGGGGACCCAAGTTGATAGCAATCTCTCATTTGACAACCACGTGGCCAAAGTGGTTAGAAAAACATTTTATATAGCCCACCTAATCATGAAGGGATTCACATCTAGATCAGGGGAGGTCATCGTGCCTCTTTACTCATCCCTCATCAGGCCCATAATTGAGTACAATGCCCCTTTTGGGATGTACCTTACCATACACCTGCAGCAACTGTAAAGACCCCAAAAGTACCTCACCAAGAGGATCAAAGGGCTCAAACACATGCCATATGCTGCCCCGTTAAAGAAACTCCAGCTCTACTCAGTGGCATACCGCCTGCTCAGAGGCGATCTGTGCCTGACGTATAAAGCCATGTCCAACCCGGAATTAATGGACATGCTGCACCTCAGAAAATCCAAATCCCATCGTGCTACGCGCTCGAGAGACTTGAACCTCAGCACTGAAATAAATAGGGCATGCTGGAGGGACAGATTCATAACCCAAAGGCTCCCTTCATTCTGGAATAAAATCCCAGTCCAGGTTAGACAGAGTCCCTCATTGACTCTCTTCAAAAGGAATCTTGATGAGTGGATGGGAGATCGTAGGTTTACCCCGGGTATCACTTCTGTGTCACTGTTAGACAGAGGCACAGTATACTACCCTCGAAATAGGGCATAGCAAAATTAATTTAAAGTGGGTGGCGAAAGCCAAACACACTCTGGCTAGGCTTATAAATGCCCTAGGGCAGATAGCCTAGTATGAACCTATGAATCTATGAACCTATAAAATTTCTCACAGAAGCATGTTTTTATGAATCACAGCAGATTTATGCTATTTAAGCTACCTTTTCAAGATTCTGGCCAGTGAAATTCAGTTCACCAAATCCTTACAGTTGAGATTATCATTTGTTGACAACTGTTTTATTCACTGAGATTACACTGTCAATGACTGGGAGACTAGTCTTATACTCAGAATTTAGAGTATTTTCCTTTATCAATCACTTAAGGTATATGGGATGCACGTCCTCAGATGGGGCTGCAGGAGCTGGCAACATTCTTTAGTTACTCTTTCATCACTGAGTTTCAGTGTGTGCACTTCTTCTGGGGTTGAGTAAATTTTAATTAGTATAAGGAATATAATCGGTGAGTATGTTACTCTGGTGGCTGGTTCTCAAGGAGTTGGCACTCAAGTTAGCCATGGAAAATGTTCTTAAGCATATCCTTTAGGAATTACTTGATCAGAGATGTTATCCAACTCCCAGAATTGTGATCCTACTTCCCATTTGGTATACTTTATTTACAACCATTTCCTGTCTGTCTGTCTCTTTCTGTTTCTCTCTCTCTCTCTCTGTCTCTCTGTCTCTCTCCACCTGTCTTGTTCCATGAACAGAGCATACAATGCTAGGTGTCTGAAGTCTGCCCTTAAAAGGGCATCAGGAATTCGTCTGCTCTTAGATGTGGTTGTAGCCAAGGTGCTCTAAAGATCACCCAAGATATGAAGCCTTTATTTTCTGGAGGACACTTTTGATAATTTTCTTTACTGTTTTTCTTCCCCTGAGAAGGGGTTATGTTTACAACTACGGCACGAATTATATTTTTATGGCCCTTCTTCAGTCTGACTAGCAGAGCCTCATCACTTCAGCCCTTTTTTGTTCCCTTTACTGAATCTTTCTATGACACGAAAGGTACAACCTCCTCCAATTTTATCCCTCATCATACCTCTCATCCTCTAAGTGCAAGAAATCTGGGCAAAGCCAAAAAATAATGGGGGGGGAAACAAAGGACCAAACATAGGTACATATTTTAAATATTACTCTTAGAAACTTAGAAACTTGTTAGTATAATAGGTTTTGCCTTAGCATGCATATTCTGAAGGAAATTAAGTTCAAAACTTAAATGTGTGTCATTATTTAATGACTTCAGACCTAAATCATTTAGTCAAAAACACAAATTTTTATGAGGAATAGGTAAAAAATATGAGGTAAATATCTGGACATTCTGCAAAAATCTGAACAGTTGAAAGGTATGTCCTCTTCTCCCTACAACCTGCATATCATGGCTTTCTTATATCAGATCATATTTATCTGTTCACCATCATTCTGTCTCTTCGACCGTATAAAGACACTGCCTTTTCATTGCTCACCAGTTCTGACCAGTAGGCTTTGGGCAAGACCACAGTGGTACTGATTATCTTCCATTTTTCTTTTGCCCTGCCTCATTTACTTCATGCATGAATGAATTATTGTTTTGTTTTTCCTTTTTCCCCTTTGTCACAGGTCTTACAGTTGTATACCTATTACTGTATATATTTTGCAACTACTCAGATTCATAAGAAGAGTCTACTCCTGATAGGTAAAAAAAACTGACTGGACCCTAGTTCCAGAGTTACACTGTCAAACAAATGTAAAACATCACACTTTTATTTGCCAGTGTCCTCCAGATGAATATTTAGAAGGTAGTAGCTGGCGAATTGTGAATCACCCTTAATAATTTCTAACAGAACCAGGATAACATTAGAACTGTGAAGCACTACAGCTAGAGTGGTGATTCTGTTTTACCACTTATATTATCCAAGAGTCTAGTGATGACTCTTCCTTACTTTTGTCATCCTGTGTGACAATTACAGTGATGTACAAGGCATGGATAGAAGAAGGTGTCTGATGTATGATGAGCTGCTGTCCCCTGCGATAAGCCCCCTCCTGTTTCAATACAAAATATAGATTTCCAGGCTATATTCTAGGCAACTGCTTTGCCTTAGTGGTGCTCCTGTTTTATTTCCACCATATTTTAATGTTTTATTTATTGTGATTTAAACCAGTAATATGCTTAGCAGAAAGCTAGCCTAGCTTCATCCATGAAGGCTTTACATATTTCCATACAAAAAACTCTTCTAATTATCTCAGTGCCTGCCTCTATAAAAGTAGATTTAGCTTTGGGTAGATGGGATGATGGGAAGATGAGGGAAGTTCTCCACCAGACGCAAAAGGACAAAGAGTATAAATAATGCATATGACACCTAAGCTTCCTTCTTCTAATGCCAGGTTTGTATAATGTATTTGTCAAAGCACTTTACAATGACATATGAAAACTAAGAAACAATGTTAATTACATTTAAAGTTTAAAGAATATGAAACTAACTAACTAATAAAAACTGTCAAATCTGACTTGAATTTAATTTCCTCAAACAAATCAAAAGCAAAAAGGCACAGTTAGTACTTTACAATGACATATGAAAACTAAGAAACAATGTTAATTACATTTAAAGTTTACAGAATATGAAACTAACTAATAAAAACTGTCAAATCTGACTTGAATTTAATTTCCTCAAGCAAGTCAAAAACAAAAAGGCACACTTAAGAAACGCCAGGCGTAGGCATAGCATAGGCGGTATAATGCCAAATATGTCCGCCGAGCGATTCAGGTATGAACCAATTCCATGTGCACTACTGGCGTACGCCAGATCTACGCAGCCCTCGGCATATGTATGCAAATCACCCCATGCGCATTGTTGCACCATGCTAATGAAGACATATTGCGATTCACAAAGTGGTGCAGGCGTAGCTCAAGCCCATGGAAATGTAAACCAAACAGAACATCGGAGTTATGGAAGCGGACCAAACGCATGTATTACAAAGTTAACATATGCCAATGTCTAAATACACAGCCAAGAAAAGATGCACGACAACTAAAAAACATTTAATGTCATGGCCACAGTAATGCACAGTACAACCGCAGGGCATGTGTGCGCAAACAGGAATACAAAGGAAATATATACAAATGGCAGAAAATCGCAATGTGAGACAAAGCATGATTTCACCATAATGAAGGCATGGTACACCACAAGCAAGGTGCAAGGGTTGCCAAGGGCCCGCGGCAGTGTTCGGCGCTATAACTATGAATTAGTAGTCAATGCCATGCAAATGAGGCAGGTAATACTGAATCGCAAACGTCCCGCCGGAGTAAGGATGTACCAGACAGTGCAGCGCTATAACACCGAGGACTGTATCAGAGGTGATACATGACATCAGCAGAGGGGTGTGCCACCGTACCAGCAAGCACATTGGAGCTATGCAAATCAGGCCTGGCCATTGCTAAGCAAAGCTGCAGGACAGGGTTGGGGAGAAAGGTATAGAACCGTTTAGCTGAGAGCACACATGGTGCCTGAAAGCGCATGTGTACGGGGATGAAAAAGTGCCCGAAACTCGGCAAGCGGATGCACGCGCCATGAACAATAGCATAAACAGGAAGGGCAGGGGAAGAAAATATGGAAATGCCGAAGCAGGGTAATTGGCGTACTAATGAACAAGTAACAGCAATCAACTCACAGCGGCCAATCGATGGCAGAAGACAAGCCTGCGTGCAGAAACCTGCCAAACAGGATAGGGGAGGCAGAGGATTGCAGAGAAAGGAGGGGAGGACTTGGAATGCATACATAGGAGAACTGTCATAGCAGAGCAAAGCAAACCCACAGTAGACCGGCAATAGAACACATTACGCAAGATAAGCCAGGTCTAGGAAAGTACAAATGAAAGCAGGCTGCTGGATGCATGCTAGCATATGGTAGGTGTAACGCGCACAAATGTAAATGGAAGGGCAGGAGGTAATTCACGGCAGCCAAATGTAATGCAACACCAAAGGCAGCACAATAGTGGTTCCGTTAATCAAACACAGAAGATACCCTGTAGCCACGATCGGACATACACACCCTATGACATCATCAGTGTTCATAGCAAAACAGTATAAAGTGTGAAAGCACCCAACACACACCTGTGTATTCCCAAACACTGCAACATAGGTGTAAACAGACGGGGAACTTTTAAAATGTACATGTTGGGAGCTGCCATAGCTGTGATTCATCAGCATGTGTTACAGACTGGCGGTGTTGTGGAGGATGATGCCGACAACCACCGTAGGTCTCGGAGGAGGAGAAGAGTGTTCAGACCAAGGGTAACCTACCAGGGGCTACATGATTTGGAGATAGTAGAGCATTACAGGGTGGACAGGGACATCTTACAGCAAATAGTAGAGCTGTGCCGGCCACGCCTGAGAACCAGAAACAACAGAGGGGAACCTATCCCAGTGGACACGAAGGTATGTGTAAGCCTGTGAATACTAGCCACAGGTACCTTTCAAAGGCCAACTGCAGATATAATGGGGATCTCACAGGCATCGGCATCCAGGGTACTACACCAGTTCCTGGATGCCATGTTACCACATGCCAATGAGCATATATACTTCCCCCGAACTCAGGAGGAGTTGGCCAACAATATGCATCACTTCCACCGTGTGGCAAACTACCCTGAGGTACTGGGTGCGATAGACTGCATGCATATACAAATCAAGTCACCACCCAGTGAGTATGGTAGGCGCTACATAAACCGCAAGGGAGTCCACTCCATCAACTGCCAGGTCGTGTGCAATGCCCAGGGCATTATCATGGATGTGTGTGCTGGCAGCCCTAGAAGCTACCACGACTCCCATATCTGGCATGCCTCACAGCTGTATCAGGTATTTGTCAGGGGGGGACATCCCACAAAGCCACCTTGTGGAGGATGCTGGCTATGCACTGGAGCCGTGGATGATGACCCCCATCAGAAATGCACACACACCAATGCAAGAACGCCATAATGAGGCACACGCACAAACCAGAATCATCATAGAGCGTGTGTTCGGGATGCTGAAATCACTGATGTTAAGTTGTCTATCTCGCCTTCATTCTTGCTGGATGCGTTCGGAGCCGACCTCGGCTCCGACTCGGCCACTCTAAAAGCTCGAGAGTTGGTTCCACCGGCTCGAGGCTCCCCTTATATCCCACAATGCTAGGCGTGAGTTACCTCAGATCTCGTTTGCCGCTGAAGCGATCGAGGTGTTGGTTTTCTACCGGTTCTTGGTAAGTAAACTTTTCAGTACTTTAGGATACTTAAACCCCTTTATTTTTAAGTTTAACTACTTTTCTCTTAGTTTAGTGGATTCCTAGCCCCTTTTGCACAGAAATCCCTTTTTCTTCCCTTAAGAACTTAAAAGTTCTCTCTCGGGCCTACTGGTCCTTTCTCCCATTCCCTAGTGGTGTGTGTGTGTTAGTTTCTTAATTAAAACCCTTAGTAGTTGTTGTAATTTTGAGTTTTTCATAAATAGATAAGGTGTAATCAGTGTGTTTGTGTGGGTGTGTGATTACACTTTTTGTTATAGAAAATGTCTAAAGACACAAAGGTCTCAGGCTTCAAGAAGTGTGATGCGTGCTGTCAGAAAATGTCTCTGACAGACGGTCACACTTCTTGTGTCTACTGCCTGGGACCTTTGCACCTGCAGGACTCCTGTGCTGTATGCCATGGCTTCAGTCCCAGGGTCCTGCAGGAAAGAAAGAATAAATTGATCCTTAGGGGTCTTCTTAAGCCTGAGGATTCCCTATCTGTTCCTGGGAAGCCCTCTAAGGTTTCTAGGTCTTCGGCTCCAGCTTCTGAGCCAAGACCTAAGGCTACTAAGCCTATGTCTACATCGGCTCCGGCTGGAGCCGATGAGTCTACAGTTTCTGTGGTTCCCTCGGCTCCGGCTGGAGCCGAGGTATTAGAAATTCCCGTGTCGGCTCCGACCGGACCTTCGGAGCCGACATCTAGGAAGAGGTCTAGGTCACCCTCTCTTGGCTCCGTTCATTCGGCTCCAGGATCTCCTCTGCTGTCTGAACGGAGCCATAAATCTCACTCCTCTAGGTCATCGAGGTTGTCGGATCATGGCCTTCAGAGGGTAGTGAGTCGACTTCTTAAGTCCGAGGCACTGGCCCAGATGCTTCAGAGCCCGACTCATCAGTCGATGCCTGCCCCTGTCCATCAATATGTTCCTCCTCCGACTCTGTTGAGCTCGGAGCCGGGTCGTGTCGGAACCGAGACTGTGGTAGCGTCGGAGCCGATACAATTGTCTTCGGCTCCGTCGGCTCCGATTTCTTCCTTGGAAGAATCTCGGCGCCGGACTTCCCTCGTCGGCTCCGAGGGGGTGAGTGGCATCGGACCCTTGTCCGACCCCCCTCTCCCTCTCGGTGCTTCGGCGCTGGTGAGTTCGGCTCCGACATCGGCCTCGGAGCCATCACTGTCGGTGCCGAGGGAGGTTTTTAGCTTTTCGGAGCGGGGACCTCTGGCTCTGCCTGACAGGGGTGCGTTCGAGGTCATGCGGAGTGTGTTAGAACCTGGTTCTACACCACAGTCGGCTCCGTCCGCCCCCCCCTCTTCGGTGCCTCAGGTCAAGTCGACTCACTCCCTCATCCCGGACCGCAGAGAGCCAGCTCCTCAGGAACCCCCTGTGGGGATCTCATCCTCTTCCGAGACCTCTCCTGATTTGGCAGAAGAGCCCCCTCGGAAGAGAAAGTGTAAGAGGAAACACATTGACTCACCTGAGTCCGTCACCTCTGACACAGATTTAGAGGATTCCGAAGGTTCCCCCGTTCCCCTTCTGAAGAATTCTCTTTTGCAGACATTCTAGAAATCCTCAAACAGAGGGGAAATTGGCCAGCCCTCAACCCTTCGGAGGATGAATCTGTGTACCTTGAGGCGTTTGGCTCTCGCCCTTCCACCTCCTGGGTGTCTCCCCCTTTTGACCCCCTCATGCAGGTGGTAGCTAAGAAGGCATGGACGGCTCCTGATTCAGTGGACCCCACTCCCAGGAGACCCTCTAAATTCATAACGGCACCAGCAGACAAACAGTTTTTGACAAAAGGAGTTTCTGTGGATGCCATGGTGGTTGCTGCTGCCACTAAGAAGGAACTAGCTGATCCTTCAGTGCCTGTCCATCCACCTAACAAGGAATCTAGGTCCATGGACAGGTACGGGAAGCGGATGTTCTCGTCAGCGACATTTGCAATGCGTTCGCTGAACTACCTATGCCATTTCACTCGTCTTCAAAGGGACTTGATCAAAGAAGCGAGCGACATGTTGAAGGATCCTACGGCTGCGGGTTTTCAAGACAAGATGAACTCTCAGCTGGCTACCCTGAACTCCATAGCCAACTCCTCCATGCGCCTCCTCTCTTATGCGGCTGATGGAGCGAGCAGGGCCGCAGGGACAGGTGTGGCCTTACGTAAGCATGCCTGGATGCGGCTATGCAACTTTGCGGACCCCTTCAAGACCTCTTTCACTAATTCCCCTTTTGATGGATCATCTCTTTTTGGTCCTCAAGTGAAAGAAACCTTGACTAGGTGCGAGACTGATGGCAAGACTCTTTCTGCCGTCGGAGTCCGTTTTTCTACTCCTTCTAGGCCTTACCCCAAAGGTCAGAAAAGTGGGAAAATGTGGTTCCGCAAACAATCTCAAGGGTCTTCACCTGACGCACAGAGTCGTTTCCCCGCCAGAGGCAGAGGCGGGAATAACAATGGTAGACGTCGCCCTAGGGGCAGGGGGGGTCCGCAGAACCAGGGCAATCGGGAAGCCTTCTCTGATAAGCCCTTTCAGCATCCCTGAGGTGTTGCCCGACTGCCCACCTTCGGAGGCAGTCGGGGGAAGATTGTCACTGTACCCAGAAGCCTGGCTATCCCTGACTCAAGACAAATGGGTACAGTCCATCATTTCCGAAGGCTATTCCATTCCCTTCCTTCACACTCCAAACCAATCAAAAAAATCCCTTCCAGATGTTCCACCCGCTCAAAGGGATCTAGCGGCCTTGGAAATTTCAAAGCTGCTTGCAAAAAGAGCAATTCAGCCAGTTCCAGCAGACCAGCAAGGATCCGGAATCTACTCAAGGTTCTTTTTAGTTCCAAAGAAAACAGGGGACTGGAGACCAATTTTGGATCTCAGTATCTTGAACAAGTCAGTCAAGAAAACAAGATTTCGGATGGTCACGCTGCAGTCCATCCTTCCCCTATTGGGAAAAGGAAACTGGATGTGCTCTATAGACCTTCAGGATGCGTACTATCACATAAAGATGAACAGACGCTCCAGAAGATTCCTCCGCTTCAGGCTGGGAACCAGGCATTTTCAATTCAGGGCCCTGCCCTTTGGTCTCACCACTGCCCCCCGGGTGTTTACCAAATGCATGGCAGTGGTAGCTTCTCACCTGAGAAGACAAGGATTCCAGGTGTTTCCATATTTGGACGACTGGCTCCTCACAGCTCCCACCAAGCATTCTCTTCTAAAGGCCAGGGATTACACCTTTCGCATTTGTCAAAAGTTAGGCATTTCAATAAATTGCGAAAAGTCTGTTTTGTCGCCTTGTCGTACTATTACCTTCATAGGCACAAATCTAGACACAGTCAACATGTCTGCGAGGCTAACAGATCAGAGAATATCAGACATACACAAACTGGTCTCACTCCTCTTCAACAACAACAGAATCAAAGTCAGGTTAGTTCTGAAAGTGTTGGGAATTATGGCGGCTGCCATACCTCTGCTTCCATTAGCCAGATTCCACATGAGAATCCTTCAGTGGATGCTCTTTACACAATGGTCTTACCAGCAACTTCCGATGTCCCACACCATTATGATTACGCAGGCA
This sequence comes from Protopterus annectens, assembly GCF_019279795.1. Lineage (NCBI taxonomy): Eukaryota > Metazoa > Chordata > Ceratodontiformes > Protopteridae > Protopterus > Protopterus annectens. Next base: position 1,131,706,335 of record NC_056743.1, read on the forward strand.
TGCAGGAATCATCTTCTCTGGTGGAGGTCTTCCCCTCACCTCTTGTTGGGAAGACCCTTTGTTCCTCCCCCTCCGGTTGCTACTCTGACAATGGACGCCTCCCTGATAGGGTGGGGGGGGCATTGTCAGGGCAGGACTGTCCAGGGCACATGGCAACCAGACGAATGCCACTTGCACATAAATGTTCTGGAGATGAGAGCAGTGCTTTTAGCGTTGCAAGCCCTTCAAGACTCTCTTCCCTTGGGAACTATTGCAATCCAGACAGACAACATGTCTGTAGTGTGGTATATCAACAAACAAGGCGGAACCAGGTCCTACCCCCTATGTCGAGAAGCACTCAGACTGTGGCAATGGGCGATTTCTTCTCAGCGATTTCTGATAGCAATGCACATCCCCGGGAAGTCCAATCAAATCGCGGACAAGTTGAGCAGAGCTATCCTCATGCCTCACGAGTGGTCTCTGAAAGACTCTGTGGTGAGAGAAATTTTTCTCAAGTGGGGTCAGCCTTGCTGCGACCTTTTTGCTACTCCCCAAAACAGCAAGTGCAGAGATTATTTCACACTATTCCCATTACCAGGCCAATCCAGCAGAGACACTCTAGTCCAAGTTTGGCCCCGGGGACTTCTGTATGCATTTCCTCCCTTCCCACTAATCTCTCAAGTGATACAGAAAGCTATTGCTCAGAAGGCCTCGTTGATCCTCATTGCTCCTTACTGGCCTCGACAGGTGTGGTTCCCCTTTCTACATCAATTTCTATTGGAGCGACCTTGGCATCTGGACCTAGTTCCAGATCTTTTGATCCATCAGTCGGGTCAGTTTCATCGCTCCCTCTCCTCTCTGAACCTCACTGCTTGGTTCCTCCAGTTCCAACCTTAGCCAGGCTTCCTCAATTATCTCACTCTGTTCGAGATATTTTGATAGCTTCCCATAAATCTTCCACTCGGAGGATTTATTTGAGTAAGTGGAAACGCTTCACATTTTGGGCTCAAGGAAGGGACATAGATCCTTTCACTGCTTCCATCCAAATAGTCCTTGATTTTCTAGCTGAACTCTTCCATGCAGGTTCATCTCCTTCTACTCTTAAAGTTCAATTGGCAGCTATTTCTAACTTTCATGTGGGTTTTTCTGAGTCTGCCTTAATGTCCCACAAGCTTTGCAAAGCCTTTTTGAAAGGAGTTTTTCTTCTCAGACCTCCTATAAGAAATCCTCCTCCTCCTTGGGACCTAAATTTAGTTCTTACTTCTTTGATTCTTCCCCCTTTCGAACCTGCAGCCTCCTGTTCTTTAAAATTGCTATCATGGAAGACTCTTTTTCTGGTAGCTATTACCTCAGCTAGAAGAGTTTCAGAACTTCAAGCACTCAGCTGTCGACCTCCTTATCTATTGTTCCATAAGGACAGAGTATCCTTACGAACCAATCCGTCCTTTTTGCCTAAGGTAGTCTCGACGTCAAACCTAAATCAGAGCATTGACCTACCTGTCTTTTTTCCGGAATATTCCAATAGGTCTGAACAAAAATTACACTGGCTAGATGTTCATCGTCAGTTGAGGTACTATTTGGATAGAACAAAACAATTCAGAAAATCTGATCAGCTGTTTGTCTCCTATGCAGAAGGCAGAAGGGGACTTTCAGTTTCAAAGGTAACATTATCTAGATGGCTAACATCTCTGATTTCCCTTGTTTATGAAATTAGACACCAAAAGCTGCCTGTTAAACCTAAGGCCCATTCCACCAGAGCTTTGGCTACTTCTTTAGCCTTCCAAGACAGACTGCCTATTGACACCATTTGTGCAGCGGCTACTTGGGCTACTCCTCACACTTTCATTTCTCATTATAAGTTGGATTTAGCTTCTAGACATAGAGCTAACTTTGGTTCCACTGTTCTCAGGAGTCTGTTCCGTTAGGCCACCCGGGACAAGGTGCTAGGGACGCGGTCCCATCCAGCAAGAATGAAGGCGAGATAGACAACTTAACATATAGAAGTTATGTTCTTACCATAATGTTCCATGTTAGTTGTCTTCTTCTCACCTTCTTCTTGCGTCCCACCCTCCTTCCCCCTGGCCTGGACAGACCTAGAGGAGTTGTGATTGTGACCTCTCTTTCTACCACCTCTTTTATTAGGCATATGCTATTGTGCATATTTCCTGGATGAGGATATAGGTCACCCTTTTTCTCCCTGTTTTTAGAGGTGGACTTTGTTTCTAGTTGTTCTGATACTATTATAAGCTGGGGTTAGCTTACAAACGAGATCTGAGGTAACTCACGCTTAGCATTGTGGGATATAAGGGGAGCCTCGAGCCGGTGGAACCAACTCTCGAGCTTTTAGAGTGGCCGAGTCGGAGCCGAGGTCGGCTCCGAACCCATCCAGCAAGAAGAAGGCGAGAAGAAGACAACTAACATGGAACGTTATGGTAAGAACATAACTTCTATTTCCGGTGCTTGGACACATCAGGTGGAGCCTTGCAGTACTCTCCAGGCACGTGTGCCCATATCTCCATAGTATGTGCCATGCTACATAATATGATCCTGCGGAAACAGCTGCAGCAGGGTCAAAATGGGGGAGGGCCTCACAGCCCACTGCAATTGCCAAGGCCAACACAGGCACAGAGAGATCCAGACCACGGACACACTGTGCCAGCCCCAGTAGGCAGACGGAGGCATGCCCAATATGCCTATGCCTTGGCAAAGAGGGAACGTATAGCACATACCTTGACAGTGTAGGCTCCCATGGACTGACACCCCTCTCCACCTGCACACACAGTAAAATGGATGGCACACAAACACGACCACCTGTAAATTGTGATGTATAGGTGGCCCACTGTGGAATCCTACATAGGCAGCCCTCAAACATTGTACATGCAACAGCCAGTGGAACACGGAAATGTCAACACCTGAAGAGTAGATGCGCCTATCAGCATCTGTTGGTGCTGTGTGTATAGGTTCTCAGGTACATCGGCAGGTACACACCCGATTGTCAGAGGCAAAACACTAAACGGGGCAAACAGTGACTCCCGTCACCACAACATCGAGTAAGCAACTGTTGCTTACTGGAGCAGAGGCAATCGCGGGAGCATGTGTGTAAGCACTGTCCCGCACACACTAAGCACGGATTCCCCACTGCATCACTGAGGGGGCTCCACAAAATGTAAGCATGGATGTGGTGTCAAGGCAGGGGGATGTACCCATGACAGGCATTCATCACCCCAGCATGCTGCATCCACGGCCGGATGAAGGTCTAGCACATCAGCGGGTGTAGCTAATTGTGATATACATGCCCAATGCCGGAGTACAGCCAGTAAACATCACATGGACATACTATTAACTGGACCCATACATTTGTAAACTAACAGAGTTATCCATGTGAGTGTAGTGAGGAGTAACTGCTGTAGTGTACTGCACATACAAAATGACATAGTACATGTACAACACCCAGATGTACAAGTGGTACATGCAGTGACTGTCGGGCATGTTCCCGGTCCCACGTCCCGCAAGGGATGTAACGTAATCCCAACAGCACGGGTAAGGCATTCCGAATGCAGGTCATCAGAATATGTGTAGCACACGTTAGCGGGAATAGGCTTTGCCCACAGCTGGTAAGCAATGTTTAAATACGACTATACGGATATGCGCAAAACAGGGCTAAGCTTCACCGACCACTGCGCAGATCGCCGTCAATGATGTACAGAACAGGTGAAACCAGCATTAGTCACCCCTGACCAAATAGCGCCTGCTGTGAAGGGTAAAACGACCACTGCCAGGAGTGGAAAAGGCAAAGAATGTATACAATCACCCAACAGTATTGCTAGCCAAGATGTATGTACGGCAGGGTTGCCACATTGCAAAAGACCAATGTGGGACATACGCCAGATGTCTGCAGGCCAACACATACACCCAGCCAGTACGACAAACCAGAACGTCAGTGTTTTGCATTGATAAAAAGTTTATTCTAGTAATGGTTGCAGGTATGTGTTCCATGTCCTGTAACATGTAGGTGGGTTGGATACGCAACTATTACATAAGATATAGGGAATATGTTTGTCCCACAGTCGCAGGACATTTGGTATGTGCACATATATGTCGCAGGACGCATCTGCAGAAAGAGGGACTGTCCCTCGCAAATTGGGACGGGAGGTAATCTTAACCCATGGCAGGTGTGTAATGTGACAGGTACAGACACAAACGTGCGGAATCCAGGAAACACAGTATACAGTGACAAACACACAATGAAAGGCGTAGCATGCCTGACACCACCCCTGTCTGAGATATGTATATATATATATATATATATATATATATATATATATATATATATATATATACATATATCTACACATATATAATACCGATCGAAAGGGCGATAGTGTGAGATATGTTGATATAAAAGGAGTCGTTGACATCTGCAAATATATAGATAGGTCAACGTCATTCAAAACACCTTTGAGGGACAAATAAATAGGATACCGCCAAGTATGGAACGTGTCACACACCGACACGCATAACCAGGAGGCTGAAAGACAGAAAGAACACAGTACTGGAACAGTAGAACCGCGAGCAATATGACGATAGTAAGGACATGTAGCCACTGCTGCTGGCAGTGCAGTCCACGTTGGTACCGTGTACAACTGTGGTTGAGAGTGATGTAGCCTGTGTATGTATGTGTTGAGGGTGCCATGTGTGTTCCCGTGTGACTGTAATGTGTGTGTGTGTGTCCGCATCGTGCGTCTGTAGGTGGCAACTTGGAGGCAGATGATAACGGTAGGTGCGGGTATAGCCAGCCGTAGGCATGCGGTAACCACCTGTCCCCCATTGGGAGGGACAGCCCCTCCCTGGGCATGTGTGTCCTGGCATGAAACATTACAAAGGACAACTGTTTGAGAGTGTAGGGCATTAGTATGTCCCAAATATTATGCAATAGTTGTAAGAAATACTCATGCCTGTATGTAAGAAACAGAAATGTTACATGCAAACGGATACGTAGGCAAGGTCCAAGAACAATTGGTATGTAATGAGGATAAAAGTATGTGCCATCCTGTGTACTGATTGTGCCTATATGTCAGCCTGTAAACACTACTGTGTGACCCGCAAGTGTCTAACTATGGCCATATGAAAAGGTGGCAAGCCATGCCACAGAGGGTGTGACACCAATACCACTGCAATGACTGCAAATATCTGGGGCACACATACACTGGATAGCGGTCATTTAGAAATATCCCTGCACATATCGCCATACATCCGGAGGTATGTAAGTATTAATCTCACCTGCATACCATATAGAAACCAATTAACAATGGCCCAAAGTAAACACCCATAACAGAAGTGTAGTAAGTGTTAGCACTGTAATTAGGGAAGGGGCCCACACACATATATATGGACTACGTAGAAATGCAAGCCCCACAAAACCATATATGCTAAGTACACCCACCTACATCCCCCACACTGGCAACAATAGTAATACAGACCATAATCACAGCACAAACATCCAGTTAGTCAATTACATCTGCTGAACCATTAACATACCTTGTGAGAGACACATTTAAAGGTGCCATGCAAAATTGTATCCGTCGTATAACGGAACAAACGGTGATGCTACAGGTGTTTGCAATAGTCCATTATCAGACAGGTGGGATGACAGGTACAGTCACAGGTAGAACCACATACACAAGCCAACACACACAATCCATGGGGGACATGACTCTGAAATACACTCAGCTCTACACATAGCAGTTGCAATTACACACAACAAAACACAATACAGGCCGTCTCCCCGAAGGCAGGTCAAATGGCCAACGCCCAAGTGGAGAATTCAATTATACACCACTGTTGACGCGTAATTGGTGAATGGAGTAGCTGCACAGCTGAAGTGCATGTAATTAGTCACACCAGCACACCAATTGGCGGTAGTAAACCACATGTTGCAGGTTTCTACGTATATAAGGATGACTTGCCAGATATTCAGATGTATGCTCATACTGAAAAAAAGTGCAAGGAGTGATACAGAACAGCAAGATAAAGATGAAATACTGTAACGATATCAAGGTATGTACAAGTTATGTATAGTATATTCTGCATTACGTTATGTCAGTGTATGCATAGCCTGGTTTGCAGTAATTAAAAGAGTCCGCCATGCATAAAGTGGGAAATGGTATGTATGTAGTGATGTCTTGCTGATCATAGTAACGCTTGTAGATGTTGTGCGTCCAACAGTGGGCCACAAGGTAAACAGCATAGACACCACAAGGGATGCAACATGACGGCTTTAAACAGAACAATGTCAGATGACCCGCCGGCCGTGGCAGGGTATGTCCAACATGTACGTGCCATAGCAGGGGATAGTATTATATGTATATACTGTAACAGTACAAATGTGTATGGGCATATAACATCAATGACATGTCTAAGGTGGTCCCGCTGTGCAAGTATGCTATGAATTATGGGATACCATGTAACATATGTGTAATGTATAGTACAGTAGATTATGTCAGATATGCTACACAGGAGAACAGGCATATGATGCATACCAAAGGTATCGTATAGTGATGTGAGTACTATGTAATTAAGTTATGTATAAACAGTTATGATGACATAAATAATATAATCCACTCTGTGCATTTGCAAAGGACGCAAACATTAATCCCATACTAGAATAACAGAAGAGATGTGACAGACAAGCAAGAACATAATTGGCATGTACAATAGCAGGATACATATGGCCTGTAGTCATGGGACATGGTATTAGCTTGACAGCTAATCTAAATGGAAGGGCTATTCCAGTAACCATGCACAAAGGACATGTAATAGCTCCACAGGTTCATAGTGGGGTACCATGCAGTCTGGCAAATGTTTGTGTAACAATAACTACAGTGTGCATACCAGTGGCACCTCTCTAGGGTAGTGTCCTGTGAACAGAAGAGCCATGTGTAACCTGCATCTGTGCACAGTACAGCCAATGCAGTGATCCTTGGCGTACATGTGTCCACCATCCACCAAGTAAGGTATCACATGAACACTGCCACTGACTGTCCATGCGTGATGTACATAGGAATCTTGTCCCAAAGCATGGTGAGTGTCCGTTCTGAGAATGCAACCCCCAAGCACATCTCACACACTGTCGCGTGTGTGCACATATCCATGGGCATCATGCTCACAGTGGCTATTGTTTATGTCGCATATGCGGAGTATATCCAGTAACATATTTGCAGACACAGGCCCTGTGTATGCAGCAGATGTCACCCCTGAGTATGTAGCCCGCAAGTGTGTACAGATGTGGTGTCTGTACTGCAGCCGCGAACGTTAACCGTCGTAGCTCAATAAACGTCATGGCATTCTAATGTTGAGTTATGTAAAGCTGTAGCTGTTGTCTAAGGTACACCCTAAGCGGGGTGTTGTACCCATGGATGTGTGTATAAGTCCGGTGTGCAGAGGTACAATGGGTGCCTGTGTACCAGCTACACACCAAGTACCGACAAGTTTGGACATGTAGGATATCCATGCCACAGTGGCAATGTGGTAATCACAGGAGTGTGTGCGACATACATGTGTAGTATGAACACGTACAGTGCAACATGTATGTAGGGGAGTAACACCTATGTGATAACCAGTGGGTGGATGGTGTACTGCAAAGGTGATGTTCATACCAACTGTCATGCAGGTTGAGGCCTTGATGCTCATATGAGGTATCCGTCACAGTGACACCCATATGTATGGGGTCTGTAACAGCTGGTGGATCAACAACGGTGCTCGGTATGCAGTGGTCCGTACAGCTAGGCAGGGAAGTCCCCTCAGTGGTAGCCTGTACCTTAGGGAAGCATATACCGAACATGAGGGCCCCATGACTGAGGACTGTGGTATGCCACATGTAACTGGAATGCAGTATGTGATATGGTATGCCACCCTCAGTGTGTGTGTCTCATCCATCATCAACTGTGCATAACATCCTGAGACATATGTGTCGATGTGCAGGTGGATGTGTATGTTGTCAATACCAGAATGGAGAATGGTGCTGAAAGGCAGCAAGAGGACAATGTAGGCTGTGTGGACCCCAGTGTCATCGTCAGCTACTCTGGCGCCCTTATGAAAGGTGTCTGAACAGGTGTGGGGCATGCTGTGGCCCCAACAACACCAACCCAGCTGGTATCAAAGGACAGGAGCACAACAAAGACTCAGCAAATGATGTCCATGATGATGTGCCCTATAGCTATGCAGAATAGTCCAGTGAGGTGTGTAGGGCAATATTCCCAGTTGTGCATTGTGGCGCCAGCTGTGTGGACTGTAATGGTCGCTGTGTGCCAGTCAAGGGCCACAATGTCTGGTACAAGGCTATTACTGAATATGGTGTCCCAGTTTGGAGACATGTCATTCAGAGGTCTGTGGACATCACAGCCCGGAATGTTGTAGGGTGACAAGGGGCCAGTGTCCTAGGACATATAGAGTGCAGGTTAGTACTGTGTAGGTGTGACCGCAGGTACACAGCAATGTTCCTGCTAGGAATGTGACCCCCATAGGGAGTGACAGGGTGTAATGTTATCATTGAAGCCATCTGACAGCATGTTGCCAACATCACCTGTTACTGTCTTGTTTCAGAGTGACAGTTGTATGTGTGAGCAGATGTGGGTATTGCATACGACTACTGACATACCACCATAATGCCTGGTGGTACATCTCGGAATGTGTCACAGTAATGTGTACGTTGCTAGTTATGGAGTATGTGATGAGGGATCCCGTGGCCCTACCTAGGCCGACCAGTGACATACCCCACCCATGGGAATGTACACCACTGTGCAACAGCCCCCACCTGTTGTTGTAAAGTATGTCCATGGAACCGCACCCCTAGAGTGGCGTCTTATATCTGGTGTGTACCATCATGGCTCTGTGTGGCATAGCATGATCTATATTGTCGTGTACATGCTAATGAAGTGCACTGGGGTATGTCTCTGCATTTGTTTGTCCACCTGCACGTGTGTCATGACATCAACTACCGCTGTCAAACGACATCTGTAGTAGGTGTTGTAGTACTCATCTACTGTATATGCCATGACGTGTGTGGTGCTGGTATATGGCTAACAAGGGTGAGTAGCATATGTTTGGATACCACCAATGAGGGGATAACCCCAGGTGTGGAACAGCAGTCACATGTAGGTAGCGGAGGGTATGACTCACGGACAGTGTATACTGAATGTGTTGGCACATGTGCGGCTATCACACGTAAGTGTGGGTTACTGTCAGTCTCACATCAGTAGCAGCAGTATGAGCCCAACTGTCCAGTACACCATGAAATGAGGTGTGGTAGACATGGGGTTTGTGGAATCTGCAGCTGGTAATACTGTGCATACCAGTTCCGGGCACAGTTATTTGCACGTGGAGCGCCTATGATGCATTGTGCGGAATAACCAGCCGGGATGTGTGTACAACATAGTGGAATATGGGGACACCTCAGCCTTGGGTGTGCCAGTCCAGGTATGTGCCTGAGAGGAACGGTCTGTCTATAACCAGTCATTGCAGGTCTGCTCTGCATTGCCATGAGGCAGGTCCGACTCACAGCACAGATATTGAAGTGGTGCAGTATCAGGTGTGCCTTGCCTGCGTGCATCACAGAGGATGATGTCAGGCATTGTTACATGACCACATGTTTCGCTAGCCGGTTCCTGTTCTGCTGGTGACTGTTATTGGACATTGTGCAAGACAGGCATTATAAAAGCAGCAAGAGTCCAACATGTGATCTGTACACCCACGGCTGACAGGTGCACGTCAACCGTGCCACAGCATCATGTTTGACCAGGTCTGTCAAAGTGGACGTATACCAGATGCCTTTGGAATGACAGCAGAAGCATGGACAACTATTGGGAGTGACACAGTCACTCGTTGTACAGTGGTAACAGGTCCGGATGACCGCAAAATGCTCCCCAGGGCTTGGACCACACCATCAGGGCTGCAACACTGGTGGGCTAATGCATGTCCTGCACACGTAGTCTGTGCCCTGAGATACAACTTCAGTCACACAAACATGGAAATTGACAGTCACATCGTACCTGCTGCATTGTGGCATGTGTGCATAGGTTATGTTGCAGAACCAGTTACTGGACAGTATGATGTAAGTGACTATCGCCTTGTGTAGACTGCTGAGTGGAACAGCAGTGTGACCATCGAAAGTCGCCTATGACAGGTGTGTTGTGTATATTATGTCACCCTATTGGCCATATGTGATGGGCACACGTGTCTGTGAGCTATAGGTTGGTGTGGTTGCATTTGGCGATGTGGGCTGCCATTGGTGCCCACACAACGTATGGAGGGGTACTGTGCAAGGTGTCTCCATATGTGTGGCCTGTGTTGGGGATCATGTGGAACTCTGTGATGAGTGGGGTGTGTTGCGAATGTTGCATATCCCCACATGACTGTCAGGTGCAGTCAGGGTTGGTGACAGTATAACCCCCAGCAAGGCTGCATATGTGCTTCCCCCACAGGCTGTACTGTGTTATGTTGGGAGGTGTGCATTGACTGTGTACATGAGAATAGCTCTATTACCACATGTACAACATAGTCATCATAGTGACAGGCAATAGCAGTGGTACGTGCCAGCTGGACACGCCGTATGAACCACCATGTCTCATGAGATATGTGAGTGATGTGTGTACAACAGCTGTTGTACTGTAAGCAAGTTGGAAATGTATGTACAGACAGTCTACCTGTGAGGATTGGTGTGAAATGGGTGCTAAACTAAGCAGTAGCTCATAATGTGCCAAGAAGCTCTGAACAAGTGCCGAGCATGCCCATACAGTACAGAGAAGGTGTTGGATAATATCAACCCACAAGTGTTGACGACAGTCATGATTGACGGCACTGCATCAGAACAGTGCCGGGTATGTTCTGCACAGCCACGACCATTATCAATGCAGATGTTAGCAGTACAGATGTACAAGACAGTACAGATGTTTGACTACAAATGCCTTGGTATGTCACAGGAGTGTTCCACTAGTGGCCTGTTGACAGACTCACAACTACTAAAGGTGCTACACTGATATGTGCATATCACATGGTGTCAGCTACAGTAAACCAGGGTAATGTGTCATACCCCACCCGCATTGTAGGCCATACGACACAGACAAATGTCAGCCAGCTGTGTATGTGAGGATGTGAATGGCCATGACCTGTGGGCAATAGTTGTCACAGTGTTGTGAACAACATACAGAATGGGCTGTGTGTGTGAGGTGTGACATGTGCACATTCTGGTGGATGATGTGAGCAATGACACCACTAGGGGAATACCCCTGTACCCAGTATGTAACACCTAGGCTGTGGTCAACATTATGGACACTGTGTTAGGGATGGTGTAGTGCACAACACCTCCCTGAGCTGGAGACATCTCCCTGGCCCTTTAGGTAGTCATGAGAGGTACCCATGACATGACAGGGTGGTATGCATGAGCACGGAGATCATTGGACAGCCATACACAGCACCCGTGTGACCAATATTGGCACACATATCACCCTCCAGGGGTAGGGCCCATGCGTGAATGTCCAATACCAGCCTCCACAATACTCACCTCCAGTATGCAGCATTCTATCCACCTTGCATACAGACATATGCCACACTATGCTGTTGGACATGCTACATGTCCATAGCCTGATCTGAAAGACATACGTCATGGACAACCACCGTCCTACAACTAGGATGGCCACATACTGGACAGATCCCTGTGCCATACCTGTGACATACTCCCGTCATACCATGCAGCCCTGTCCACATAGCTGCACACATCATCCCTGTCATACATGGTGTGATGGTCGTATGGTAGATGTAGTATCAACTATCTGGATCACTGATGCCCCTCACGGTGGCGTAATGGGTGTCGGATTCAGCTAGTAAACCCAGCACGTACATGCTGTAGCCGATAACCTTACCTGCGAATGAAACCCGACTAGCCATAGTCCCATGTCTATCACATGTGCAACACAGGTGATCCGTTGTAGGATGTTGAACAGCTGTACAGTGAAGTGTAGATGTCTATGGCAAAACAGATGCATGTACAGGTTTCCATGCATACTTGCTGCATTGTCACTGCCCAGGTCCATTAAGGCCATGTCTGTGTTGATATGTGACATGTACACAGCATCAAGGTCAACAGCATTACCGTGGATACATCCAGCCATGTGTAGATAGGTAAGAACACCAGTGCAGGCAAACAGACATGCCCACATGAAGACAGACGTCACATGCAGTAGGAACACTAATGAGGTGCCACACATATATGGAGACGATATCCAATGCATAATGGGTGTTACATGTGTGTGACACATACATGCCAGTCGTGTTAGTGTCATGTTGATTTGCAAAGATAACTGTGCAGATGTACTAGACATGTATGTGCAGCGGTATCACTGTATATGTCTGTAGATGTGACTTGTCACCATCATCATGTCTTACAGATAATGCCCCGTACATGCCTACCTGCTTACAGCCGACTGGAGGATGAAGTCCTAATCCTGTACCTCCATAAGAACTACGAGGTGTTATTCAGCCATGTGCTACAGAATGCACAGCAGTGGGATGACCTGTAGCAGGATCTTCGCAGGAGGGTCAACGAAGTGGGTGGCCACAACCGCACCTACCAGCAGGTACGCAGACACTGCATGGATTTGATTTGTCATGAAAAACAGCGTGCCACTGCAATCATCAGGGAACAAGGTGGAACAGGTTGTGGGCCACCAACCCAGCTTCCACTCACACACACAAGGCCAGTCTGGGGACACCCTTGGAACAGCTCCCAGAAACACTAGCTGTCATCGTGGAGGTGGATGTCTCCCAACCAATGAGCCTGGAGTTGCCCAGTAAGTCAGTACTGAACATATGGCCAGTATATCCCATGTGCGTGCATGTGTCAGTGTACAGCATGTAATGTAACAACATATGCAAGGTATGTGGACACACATGCTGCATGCTACATTATGCTACACTGTGTATGCACCATACCTCTGAACTGTACACGTATTTGCATAATGTCCAATTGTCTGCCTCATGTTGTTGGTGTGTTCCCCTTAATATCTGTCCCTTTCTGGCAAATAGTCGAGGAATGGAGTCATTAAATGATGACATACATTTGTGTTTACGACTGCACATTCCGTATAAAACCATGTGCAGGCAAACCTATTAGGCTCGCAAATTTCTAAGTTTGTAAGAGCAATATGTCACAGTTGTCCCTATTTGGCCCCCGTCATAGTAGGCTTGGTCCACATTTATTGTTCTAAGAGGGTCAGAGGTATGGTATGCACACATGTTCTTCCTATATGCTATTGTACAGGCGGATGTGTTAACTTGCACTGTGCACCCTGTGATGTCATACAGTCATGGATAATGGTCATACTGCTGTGTCACCCTTCACAGGTACCTCTGGCATGC